>NC_133499.1:8501478-8529538 GCF_025370935.1 Choristoneura fumiferana
TATGGGGATCTGCTGCAGACATTGAGTCAATTTTTATCTTACAAAAGAGCAGCAATTAGAGCAATTTATAATTTGAAGACGCGTGAATCTTAAGATCTTTTTTTAAGGAAACAGATATCCTAACCCTGCCGTCGCTTTATGTTTTTGAAATAATCATGTATGTTAGGAAGAATATAGTGATTTTCCCACTAACGTCGATAAGCCAAAAGCTACTAGAAACACAGGGAAGCTTAAAGTTCCATCTTACAGACTGGCTAAAACCAAAAAGTCTTTTCTGGGAAATTGCATACGTTTTTATAATTAAAATTCCAAAAATATTATAAATGAAACGGATACAAAATTCAGATCTATTGTCAAGAAGACATTAATATCAAAGGCGTATTATAAAGTTAATGATTATATCATGGACAGGGATATTTGGAAATAATTTCGATCCGCATTAGCGATCCCTTCAAATAGCGAACCTACTGTGTTAAAAGTAAAGTTGTGTTAAAACTTGTGATGTTTAAATATCATTTAATAATATTGTAAATCTGTTTTAAAAAAAAAAAATATATATACCTCGTTGAGTTTTCTTGCCGGATTCTTCTCAACAGAGGTTTTTCCGAACCGGTGGTAGATTTTTTTTGACATTCATAAGTGCCTGTTATAGCCTAAATTGAATAAAGATATTCTGACATGACTTTGACTTGACTAAGGGCGCAACCATTGAAATCGCTCGACGCTCGTTTCCAGCGTCAAATCTGGTCACGTGACATACAGCGATAAAGCTGACAATGTTGAGTTTTATCGCTGGAAAAAAAACCTCTTCAATTTCGGCTAATACACTGTTTTTTTTTTCATTCTCTCCAATTTCTTTTATTTGTACCACTGCCGCGACTGCTACTAAATGAGATTAAGAAATCAGCTTCCAAGACCAAGATCGTTCCTGCAAGCGGCCATCTTGTCGCTGCTGCTGCGGCGACTTGACGCTACTTTTTGGAGTCGCGGGAAATTCAAATTCACCTTCAAAATGGGGGGTCACGTGACCAGATTTATCGCTGCAAACGAGCGACTAGCGACTTTCGACTTTCCGCGCTCACCAGTTGGCGCCACTGTAGACAAAGGTCCTGCCTGAAGTATAGCAGAATGTAGGCTATTCCTGAAGTGTGCCTTTGATTTTGCACGAGCAAAGCGAGAGTTGCAAGGCGACTGGTTTTATTTATTATGAATCTGTCTGTCTGTGCACTTACCACAATGATTGCTGACGGCATACAGGTTGTAGACGGCCTGTTGATTCCTGTTGGCGACATGTCTAGACCTGTCCGCGGTAACTACAGTCACGTTCAGTTTGTGTGTCTGTCTGTCACTCACCAGAATGATTGCTGACGGCATACAGGTTGTAGACGGCCTGTTGATTCCTGTTGGCGACATGTCTAGACCTGTCCACGGTAAACTACAGTCACGTTCAGTTTGTGTGTCTGTCTGTCACTCACCAGAATGATTGCTGACGGCATACAGGTTGTAGACGGCCTGTTGATTCCTGTTGGCGACATGTCTAGACCTGTCCGCGGTAACTACAGTCACGTTCAGTTTGTGTGTCTGCCTGTCACTCACCAGGAATGATTGCTGACGGCATACAGGTTGTAGACGGCCTGTTGATTCCTGTTGGCGACATGTCTAGACCTGTCCGCGGGAACTACAGTCACGTTCAGTGTGTGTGTCTGTCTGTCACTCACCAGAATGATTGCTGACGGCATACAGGTTGTAGACGGCCTGTTGATTCCTGTTGGCGACATGTCTGGACCTGTCCGCGGTAACTACAGTCACGTTCAGTTTGTGTGTCTGCCTGTCACTCACCACAATGATTGCTGACGGCATACAGGTTGTAGACGGCCTGTTGATTCTTGTTGGCGACATGTGTAGACCTTTCCGCGGGAAATACTATCACGTTCAGTTTGTGTGTCTGTCTGTCACTCACCAGAATGATTGCTGTCGGCATACAGGTTGTAGACGGCCTGTTGATTCCTGTTGGCGACATGTCTAGACCTGTCCGCGGTAACTACAGTCACGTTCAGTTTGTGTGTCTGTCTGTCACTCACCAGAATGATTGCTGACGGCAATACAGGTTGTAGACGGCCTGTTGATTCCTGTTGGCGACATGTCTAGACCTGTCCGCGTAACTACAGTCACGTACAGTTTGTGTGTCTGCCTGTCACTCACCAGAATGATTGCTGACGGCATACAGGTTGTAGACGGCCTGTTGATTCCTGTTGGCGACATGTCTAGACCTGTCCGCGGAAACTACAGTCACGTTCAGTATGTGTGTCTGTCTGTCACTCACCAGAATGATTGCTGACGGCATACAGGTTGTAGACGGCCTGTTGATTCCTGTTGGCGACATGTCTAGACCTGTCCGCGGGAACTACAGTCACGTTCAGTATGTGTGTCTGTCTGTCACTCACCAGAATGATTGCTGACGGCATACAGGTTGTAGACGGCCTGTTGATTCCTGTTGGCGACATGTCTAGACCTGTCCGCGGTACTACAGTCACGTTCAGTATGTGTGTCTGTCTGTCACTCACCAGAATGATTGCTGACGGCATACAGGTTGTAGACGGCCTGTTGATTCCTGTTGGCGACATGTCTAGACCTGTCCGCGGTAACTACAGTCACGTTCAGTTTGTGTGTCTGCCTGTCACTCACCAGAATGATTGCTGACGGCATACAGGTTGTAGACGGCCTGTTGATTCCTGTTGGCGACATGTCTAGACCTGTCCGCGGTAACTACAGTCACGTTCAGTTTGTGTGTCTGTCTGTCACTCACCAGAATGATTGCTGACGGCATACAGGTTGTAGACGGCCTGTTGATTCCTGTTGGCGACATGTCTAGACCTGTCCGCGGTAACTACAGTCACGTTCAGTTTGTGTGTCTGCCTGTCACTCACCAGAATGATTGCTGACGGCATACAGGTTGTAGACGGCCTGTTGATTCCTGTTGGCGACATGTCTAGACCTGTCCGCGGTAACTACAGTCACGTTCAGTTTGTGTGTCTGCCTGTCACTCACCAGAATGATTGCTGACGGCATACAGGTTGTAGACGGCCTGTTGATTCCTGTTGGCGACATGTGTAGACCTGTCCGCGGTAACTACAGTCACGTTCAGTTTGTGTGTCTGCCTGTCACTCACCAGAATGATTGCTGACGGCATACAGGTTGTAGACGGCCTGTTGATTCCTGTTGGCGACATGTCTAGACCTGTCCGCGGTAACTACAGTCACGTTCAGTTTGTGTGTCTGCCTGTCACTCACCAGAATGATGCTGACGGCATACAGGTTGTAGACGGCCTGTTGATTCCTATTGGCGACATGTCTAGACCTGTCCGCGGTAACTACAGTCACGTTCAGTTTGTGTGTCTGTCTGTCACTCACCAGAATGATTGCTGACGGCATACAGGTTGTAGACGGCCTGTTGATTCCTGTTGGCGACATGTCTAGACCTGTCCGCGGGAACTACAGTCACGTTCAGTTTGTGTGTCTGCCTGTCACTCACCAGAATGATTGCTGACGGCATACAGGTTGTAGACGGCCTGTTGATTCCTGTTGGCGACATGTCTAGACCTGTCCGCGGTAACTACAGTCACGTTCAGTGTGTGTGTCTGTCTGTCACTCACCAGAATGATTGCTGACGGCATACAGGTTGTAGACGGCCTGTTGATTCCTGTTGGCGACATGTCTAGACCTGTCCGCGGGGAACTACAGTCACGTTCAGTATGTGTGTCTGTCTGTCACTCACCAGAATGATTGCTGACGGCATACAGGTTGTAGACGGCCTGTTGATTCCTGTTGGCGACATGTCTAGACCTGTCCGCGGTAACTACAGTCACGTTCAGTAAGTATGTGTGTCTGTCTGTCACTCACCAGAATGATTGCTGACGGCATACAGGTTGTAGACGGCCTGTTGATTCCTGTTGGCGACATGTCTAGACCTGTCCGCGTAACTACAGTCACGTTCAGTTTGTGTGTCTGCCTGTCACTCACCAGAATGATTGCTGACGGCATACAGGTTGTAGACGGCCTGTTGATTCCTGTTGGCGACATGTCTAGACCTGTCCGCGTAACTACAGTCACGTTCAGTTTGTGTGTCTGCCTGTCACTCACCAGAATGATTGCTGACGGCATACAGGTTGTAGACGGCCTGTTGATTCCTGTGGCGACATGTCTAGACCTGTCCGCGGTAACTACAGTCACGTTCAGTTTGTGTGTCTGCCTGTCACTCACCAGAATGATTGCTGACGGCATACAGGTTGTAGACGGCCTGTTGATTCCTGTTGGCGACATGTCTAGACCTGTCCGCCGGTAACTACAGTCACGTTCAGTATGTGTGTCTGTCTGTCACTCACCAGAATGATTGCTGACGGCATACAGGTTGTAGACGGCCTGTTGATTCCTGTTGGCGACATGTCTAGACCTGTCCGCGGTAACTACAGTCACGTTCAGTTTGTGTGTCTGCCTGTCACTCACCAGAATGATTGCTGACGGCATACAGGTTGTAGACGGCCTGTTGATTCCTGTTGGCGACATGTCTAGACCTGTCCGCGGTAACTACAGTCACGTTCAGTTTGTGTGTCTGCCTGTCACTCACCAGAATGATTGCTGACGGCATACAGGTTGTAGACGGCCTGTTGATTCTGTTGGCGACATGTCTAGACCTGTCCGCGGTAACTACAGTCACGTTCAGTTTGTGTGTCTGTCTGTCACTCACCAGAATGATTGCTGACGGCATACAGGTTGTAGACGGCCTGTTGATTCCTGTTGGCGACATGTCTAGACCTGTCCGCGGTAACTACAGTCACGTTCAGTTTGTGTGTCTGCCTGTCACTCACCAGAATGATTGCTGACGGCATACAGGTTGTAGACGGCCTGTTGATTCCTGTTGGCGACATGTCTAGACCTGTCCGCGGTAACTACAGTCACGTTCAGTTTGTGTGTCTGTCTGTCACTCACCAGAATGATTGCTGACGGCATACAGGTTGTAGACGGCCTGTTGATTCCTGTTGGCGACATGTCTAGACCTGTCCGCGGTAACTACAGTCACGTTCAGTTTGTGTGTCTGTCTGTCACTCACCAGAATGATTGCTGACGGCATACAGGTTGTAGACGGCCTGTTGATTCCTGTTGGCGACATGTCTAGACCTGTCCGCGGTAACTACAGTCACGTTCAGTTTGTGTGTCTGCCGGTCACTCACCAGAATGATTGCTGACGGCATACAGGTTGTAGACGGCCTGTTGATTCCTGTTGGCGACATGTCTAGACCTGTCCGCGGTAACTACAGTCACGTTCAGTTTGTGTGTCTGTCTGTCACTCACCAGAATGATTGCTGACGGCATACAGGTTGTAGACGGCCTGTTGATTCCTGTTGGCGACATGTCTAGACCTGTCCGCGGTAACTACAGTCACTTTCAGTTTGTGTGTCTGTCTGTCACTCACCAGAATGATTGCTGACGGCATACAGGTTGTAGACGGCCTGTTGATTCCTGTTGGCGACATGTCTAGACCTGTCCGCGGTAACTACAGTCACGTTCAGTTTGTGTGTCTGCCTGTCACTCACCAGAATGATTGCTGACGGCATACAGGTTGTAGACGGCCTGTTGATTCCTGTTGGCGACATGTCTAGACCTGTCCGCGGTAACTACAGTCACGTTCAGTTTGTGTGTCTGCCTGTCACTCACCAGAATGATTGCTGACGGCATACAGGTTGTAGACGGCCTGTTGGTTCTTGTTGGCAGCGTATGGCGACATGTCGAGACCTGTCAGCGGAAACTCCACTATCACGTTGAGTTTGCCGCGAAAACGCTCCGTCGGTGAGAATCTGCCAAATACACATACATAATACTATATTACTACACTGTGTTATTTTTGATTTCCGTTAACTTTAAGTAAATAACACGATCAAGGTTGTTGATAATTGTTAACAAATATAATAATGTATGTTTTGACTTTAATTTTTATATAATTCTTCAAATATATATTGGTTTTGTTTTTTAGATTCAACTAAACTTTTGATGGTAATTTTTAACCGACTTCAAAAAAGGAGGAGGTTACAATTAGGTCCCATAAGCACCAAATCAGGATCTAATGATTGGATCTTAAGGAAATCGAGGGAACTCTTCAAATGTTGTAGGGACACTATAGTAAATTGGATATATTTAGTAGTAACTCGTGCATTTGCTCTTGAAAATCATCATTTGGTGAAGTGGAACTGATGATGAAGACCACAGTTGACCATCGGAGTTACTACTCAATAACAAGTATTTCACGGGTTGAATTTCAATGAGGGCTATCGCGAATGAATTCCCCGCTAGAGGCGCTAGTGTAGCGTGAGGTCTCCGAAATGTCAAATCTCATAGTTTTTGGGTGAGCTAGCGGGTTTATTTATAATAAGATTTTTTTTGTGAATATTTTGCATAACCTGAAATTAATTATGGCAATTATGCGTTACGGGGCAATGATTGTCTGTGTTTTGAGACAGTTTTGTCTTTCGGAACTTTGCCTCCCTTTTTTCCGAACAAAACGGGACTAAGCAACACTGTGGTTGCTGGATATTTTTATGGTACGGTTTTAAGGTGTTTAAATATGATTTTAATCTAAACTTTGTTTTAACGCCCGTAATAACAGGCTCTGAAAGCCACACTTAAAAACCTCACGCAACAGTGCGCCATCTAGTGAGACAAAAAACGATAGCCCTCATTACTTTGACACAGTTGCTAAGCAACTTATGCTCCTCGTAATGCATATGGTAAAACGGGTGGTGAAGCACCAGGACTCCTCAATAATGAACGTCTCTGCATCGGAAAAAGCAATCTTTCGTAAAAGGTGACGAGCAGTTGATATTAAACTATTGTATCTCAGATTATTTACACTAAAAAGCGTGAAAATAAAATTTTATAAAAAAAAATAGAACCGACTACAAAAAACCATGAAAATAATTTTCTACCAGTCTGAAGCCGGTGCCTCAGCACGAGCCAGCAGGAGTGATTGAAGCCCAATCAAATATAAGTGCGTAGGTGAGATATGACTATATACTCCTGCTGGCTGCACCGACTGCAGACTGGTAAAAAACTATTTTCACAGTTTTTTGTAGTCCGCTCAATTTTTTGTTATAAAATTTTGTGCTATCATTTCTTTATGTAGCTGAGTGTTCACTTCAACTCTCGTCGTAGACATCTACCTTGACAGGTTGACAAACAGACGACGGAAGAGAAGGTCTTCGAGAAAATTCGTATCAACAAAAAAAAAATATATATATATTTTCTCAAAAATGTCCGTAAAAGTTGACATTATTCTTTACATATCAGAAGGTGAAGTGCATAGTTTATGGTCAGCGAAAAATTAAAAAGTTAAAAAGATTGCAGGCGCGCTAGCTCGACAATAATGAATTAGCGCGCCTGCAATCAGTCACATTTTTTTTTAAGTTAGGCCATGGATGTGTTGGCACAAGTCGTATACAGCCAAGTCTAATGGCCGGTATCAGATATTTTGTTGGAACTCCGGACTTTTTCTATTGGGTCTGAAATAGCTTGTGGTGTTTTCGGTGGAAAAATACACCTGCAGTTTATTTTTAATGAAAAAAGGCGGGAAAGCATAAGAAAAATATTGGAATAAAATTTAATTTTACAATATATTTTGAGAAAAAGTTTATTCTATTTCAGAATTATTCACCATTTTTGAGAAAAGCTTTATATTAGTCTCGGCTGGAATAGCAATTGCTGGCTTCGTATTAGTTAACTCTTACTCAGCCAGCAATTGCCTACTTCCAGGCCACGACAATAATCTACTATTAAAGTAGAATTATAATGATTACCTTTTGAGATGTAATACAAGCACTTGTGGGAACTTCTGCACGGTGAACCATTTGAGACATTTTCGTCGCACACCGCACCGCGAACATGTCTGCGAACGTCAATTATCAATTATAAGTCACAAAATTTCAAAAAAATATTACAAATGAAACGGATACAAAATTCAGATCTGTTGTCAAGAAGACATTAATATCAAAGGCGTATTATAAAGTTAATGATTATATCATGGACAGGGATATTTGGAAATAATTCCGATCCGCATTAGCGATCCCTTCAAATAGCGAACCTACTGTGTTAAAAATAAAGTTGTGTTAAATACTTGTGATGTATACATATCATTTAATAATATTGTAAATCTGTTTTAAAAAAAATATATACCTCGTTGAGTTTCTTGCCGGATTCTTCTCAACAGAGGTTTTTCCGAACCGGTGGTAGATTTTTTTTGACGTTCATAAGTGCTTGTTATAGCCTAAATTGAATAAAGATATTTTGACTTTGACTTTGACATTGCCAAACGTGCGACCCAGCATTTTTACATTACATACAAAGACTAATTAAATAAATTATCAATTTTTGAAATTTGGGTTATTAGTGTGTGTGATTGGTGTGTGTGTGTGTGTTGTGTGTGTGTGTGTGTGTGTGTGTGTGTGTGTGTGTGTGTGTGTGTGTGTGTGTAAATAAATGGTTTATTGAAGTCTAATGTAGGTGAGGTAGACGACTATAGATCCACTCCTGCTGGCTCGTGCTGAGGCACCGACTGCAGACTGGTAAACTCTTTAATACATCGCCCAGAACTAGAACGACTGGTGTCAAAATATCGATCTAAGTTTTGGGAAACCACGAATTTATTCCCCGACTTGGATTTCTAGCAAATTTCGCTGATTTCGAGTCATACACGGTTCTGACAGAAAGCACAATGCACAATGTTGAGTCAGCGGCTGTTCCACTTTTGCGGGGACACACAATCGTCTTTTTTTTATTAAACTGGATGGCAAACGAGCAAATTGGTCTCCTGATGGTAAGAGATCACCACCGTCCATAAACATCTGCAACACCAGGGGTGTTGCAGATGCGTTGCCAACCTAGAGGCCTAAGATGGGATACCTCAAGCGCCAGTAATTTCACCGGCTGTCTTACTCTCCACGCCGAAACAACAGTGCAAGCACTGCTGCTTCACGGCAGGATTAGCGAGTAAGATGGTGGTAGCAATCCGGGCGGACCTTGCACAAGGTCCTACCACCTGCGTTGTGTTGATTATTCTTATTTTTAAATTTTGTTGTATTTGCGTCTTTGTGAATGTGAATAAAGTCTTCTTTCTTTTCTTCTTCTATTTTCCCTGACCACCTTGAGCTTCCCTGAATTTCCCCTATTTTGCGAAGGTCTTTAACCATTACACCGTATCATACGAGTACCACACTACATTTCATCACCATCACCATCACCATCACCATCACCATCAGTCATCAGTCACCACCATCAGCCACTAACCGGTTTCTCGTCTCCGTCCATCTCCTCCTCCTTGGTGAAGTGTTGGAGACACTGCTGCAGCTTCAGGTTGCCCGTCCGCGACGGTATCGGCAGACTGACAAACAGACATCAATTTAAAAATAGAAAATCACGGGATGCTGACACTAATGAGGGCTACCGTTTTCGCGCTCACCAGTTGGCGCCACTGTAGACAAAGGTCCTGCCTCAAGTATAGTGGGTAGTTTGTTATTACGGGTATGAAAACAAAACTTACATTTAAATCATATTTAATACCTTAAAACCGTACCATAAAAATATCGAGCATGCCACAGTGTTGCATAGTCCCCGTTTTGTTCGGAAAAAAGGGAGGACAAAGGTTTCCGAAAGACAAAACTGTCTCAAAACACAGACATTCATTGCCCCGTAACGCATATTTGCCATAATTAATTTCAGGTATTGCAAAATATTCACAAAATCACCCAAAAACAGTGCAATTTGGCATTTCGGAGACCTCTCGCTACACTAGCGCCTCTAGCGGCGAATTCATACGCGATAGCCCTCATTGACCTAGTACCACACTAATTCCCTTCCCTCATTGTGATTTCGGTGTCTTATACTCTGTGGGGTGTAGGTTCAACGTGGGAGGGGGTCAAAAGTGTGGCCATCACAAAAAAAGGCGAAAGCACACAGAAAGTGGCCTATCGATGTAGTTGACAGCAGGTTGGGACCCACCTGAGGTCCCAGTGACCCACCAGTGGCCCCAGAAACGGTCAAAAGCTATACTATCGTTTGCAAAAGCGAAAGCACATAGGAAGTGGACCATTATTGTTACTGATCGTAGGTTGGGACCCACCTGAGACCCCCAGAAGAGGTAAAAAGTAACGCTAACATAAAGAAAGACGAAAGCACACAGAAAATGGCCTATCGATGTAGTTGACAACAGTTTGGGACCCACCTGCGGTCCCCAGAGGGGGTCAAAAGTGACACTATTTTTTGTAAAAACGAAAGCACACAAGAAGTGGACCATTATTGTTATTGATTGTAGCGACCCACCTGAGGTCCCAGAAGGGGTCAAAAGTGACGCTGTCGTTCCGACAGTGCGTGCAGCGCAGCGTGGATTTCAATTGTCCGATGAATATGTCCCCCACGTGACTGTCCTCCATGCGGAGATACCGAGACCAGGCTTCCGTCGCTTTAGCGGAGTCACTGCAAAAGAAAAGGGCACAAAGTCGTCAACATACATCCGTCAACAACATACGATCCGTTGGAATAACATTATTCACTAGCAGCCTTATTCATAAAAAGTTAGAACCTCCTTGAAGGCTCCTTGAAGGCCCGATGCTAAAAAACATGATTCATAACGTCTGTTAGCGCTAATCAGTCGATCAAAGCTCTGCTAAAGTTAGAGGACCGTAGACCCTCCTTTATCTCCCTGCTAAGTCGCAAAATGGCCGCCACAAGTTTGAACAGCTGACTTTGACAAGAGCAAAAAACCATACCGAAGATATTTTTAGCAAAGGGAGGGTTACGCAAAGATTAAAAAAGAAACAGGAAAAAAATATTTTCAGGAATTTGTATTAAAAAATCCTCTAAATAAGGTATTTATTACTGCTACTTTACTAACAATAAATATAAAAAAAAAATAGGATGATTAACATAATTACGGCTTTTTGCACTTAGGTACAACATAAACATGCGGATCGGAAATGGCGGGAAAACAAACATCTCGCTTTTTATTTTTTTTTCCTGCTAATTTGCTGTCAGTTTTTTTTAATTATCGATGAGGCCATTTTTTGTCTTTGATTTGTCAAGGTGGCCAACATAACGCGCCTAATCCGTCTATCAGCAGCTCAACAACTAGCAGACTGCGAGCAAGCGTTTATGAATCATACTTCTTGACAACCGTGTAACAAGCTTAATCAGTCTGCTAATCAACAGACCGATCAAACCTCAATTAAGGATTTTTTATGAATAAGGCTGTAGATCTGTATTTCTATCTTTCTAACAGTATACCGACCTGAGACTGTCATCGATTTCTGTCAATATCGGCTTAGGTTTGACAGTGACGCGGTTTACGTCCTCGTGCAATCCTTCCAGCAGATAACGAGGAATTCCTGGAAACATACAAACATTCTCATAATAAAACATCAAAAATATAAGTAGTTCAATGAAATTTATAAAATCATAAATCCCAAAAGCAAATGTCTGATAAAATACTAACAAGAAGAAAACAAGTCTAGTGGTCTAGAACTCTGTTAAGTGGGCCAATCAACTATTTTACCGACACTTTGGGCGTCTCCTGCGTTACCAAAATTGTCTCTGGCGTTACCAAAGAATCGTACTTCCAACAAGATATTTCACGGTTTAATAGGTTGAACTTACGTAGGATGGCATGTATTCATGTACACCATCTATTATATTACAGAAAAAACATGTTTACTTAAAAAAAACTGCAATTGTTTGAAAAATGTCGCGGACAGATTTTGTAGGTAAAAAAGTTGATTGGCCCAAGTAGCTAACTTAAAGTTCAACAGTTATTAGACACGTTATTGGCGGTTCTATTCCATGTCATGATACAAGGAGGTGGGGTTCAAAATACGTCTGCCAAAAATGAAGGGACTTCAAGGCCGGTCCTCACCTGAGCGTCCTGCTGGCTGTACCCCATAAAGCGCGGAGCGAAGCGCTGCACCTGCGACTTGAAGGCGGTCGTGTTGACGACCCCGTCGCGCTCCCCGGGGGCCCACAGCTCTTTGATGACACTCGCGAACGCTGAGACAGACACACACACAGTTACGGCGTGGGTGACGATCAAATTAATGAAGCTCGAATATGTGTCGAAATCCCCAACTAAAGTTTTGAATTCCTCAAAATAGTGTACAAATTCCACAAAATAGTGAGTTGAATTCCCCAAAATAGTGAGTTAAATTCCCCAAAATAGTGTGTTAAATTCCCCAAAATAGTGAGTTAAATTCCCCAAAATAGTGAGTTAAATTCCCCAAAATAGTGAGTTAAATTCCCCAAAATAGTGAGTTAAATTTCCCAAAATAGTGAGTTAAATTCCCCCAAATAGTGGGTTAAATTCCCCAAAATAGTGTGTTAAATCCCCAAAATAGTGTTAAATTCCCAAAATCTAATCTAATACCTTTAAACGACCAATTCTTGTACAGTCAAGGGCAAAGATCGATTCGACTCGATCGTTTTGACAGGTGAAGATACTCTTTACCGGGCCGAAGAATACTGACATGGAAATACCGACCCCATTTTTAATGTACACGCCCATAGAAATTGAAATGAGCTTGTATGGGTGTGTAGATGAAAACAAAGTCGTATTCACATGTCTGTATTATCTGAGCCGGTAAAGAGTGTCACCTGTCAAAACGATCGAGTCAAAGACACAAATTCTTTTTTAATGTTTTTATTCTGGACTATGGAACAACCCGTAACCGACCAGACTGCCGTAATTTGGCAGTAAAGTAAACTCTTTCATTTTTAAAATTAAGTGTGGTGTTCTAGAAGATCGAAATGAAACACTCTGCACGGCTGCTGAAGTACAACTGTTTATTTCATAGCTACCCTCCATCCTCTCCACATGCATTTGATATCTACCTACCTACATATATAACATGCCCTTTCTTAATAGGTAAGCAAACAAATAATAAACAATTATAACTAATAACAAAGAATAGTTAAGACAAGTCTGTACTTGGGGCACTCGATAACCCTCATGCGGTACATACATTAATTTTATGAAAATTAAGTAAATAGTTGTATTCCTTAATTAATCAATTACATCAGATAAACTTTACTGTGAGAAAGTTTAAGGAGTAACTATTATCATATTAACTATAATATACAATGCAATGGCTCTTTATTGGACACATAATATAATAGAGGTAGGTAACATATTTTGCCTCTTGCAAGATGAGAAAACTGCACATAATTAAATAAGTAACATGCTTTGGATTTAACGTTTTAGAAGTACCTACCTAGATATGTTTATGATTTTAGTATCCCCATCGATCTGGTGGACGAACCTGCCTACCGGAGCGTGTGACGTAACATTTGGTTGTGCTGTCTGTGTTGGTGTTGTGTTGTGTTATTGGTGTGTTGTTTATGACGTCATCATTTTCCCCAAAGTCATCGTAATATTTACTAGTTGTTTGGTTTTTATGTTGAGTTAGAGATTTTGACTGAGTTGAATGCGAGGTGCCTGATTTAGGTGTTTCGTGGTGTGCAGTATTTGTGTAAGTATTTGTTATACGTGGAGTGGCAATGATGTGTTGTCTGTTTCTGCGATAGCGGGCACCGTCTGGCGTAGTTACCCAGTATGATCTAGGCTGCGATGCTGCGCCTTCGACGTGCGCTGGCACCCATCGTGCTTCGCGGGTGGGGTTTGGTTCTCGGATGTGCACCTGTTCACTCTTTTCAAGAGGTCGAAGCGGTCGAGTTCGAGTATCATAGTATTGTTTAGCTTTTTGACTTTTTATGACCCTCAACTTCTGTACTGCCAACCGCACGGGTACCTTCGGCGAAAGCAGTTTGTCGCTTACGGGTAATCTTGTGTTTAGCCTGCGTCCCATAAGCAGCTGAGCCGGCGAGTACGTCTCTCCAGTGACGGGGGTGTTACGGAAGTTTAAAAGTGCCAAGTAGGGATCGGAGCCGTCACTTGCAGCCTTTTTCATTAGTTTTTTAATGGTCTGCACGCTCCTCTCTGCGAGGCCATTAGAACAGGGGTAGTAAGGTGAACTGGTAACGTGTTCAAATTCCCACTTACTAGCGAATGATGCAAACTCTGCCGAGGTAAATTGTAAACCTCCGTCTGAAATAACTTTTTTAGGTATTCCGTGACGAGCAAATATGCCTTTCATTTGTGAAATTATAGTTCCGCTGCGGATGTCGGTCAAGGAGATTACTTCTGGATATTTTGAGTAGTAGTCCACTACTAAAAGGTAGTGTTTATTTTTAAACTGAAACAGATCTGTTCCCAGCATTTCCCAGGGTCTGGCCGGCTGGGCGTGCGGCAGCAGTGGCTGTCGCGGCTGCGCGTTGCGGCGCTCGGCGCAGGTGCGGCACGCTGCTACCAGCGATTCCACTTGCCCCGACATTCCTGGCCACCACATTACATCTCGCGCCCTATATTTGCACTTCTCGATGCCCAAGTGTCCTTCATGGATTCTTCGTAGCATTTCTTTTCTGAGACTGCATGGTATCACCACACGGTTTACTCGAAATATTATGTCGTTGATAACATGAAGTTCATCTCTTGTGGCCCAAAACGGTTTTACTTCTCCTCGTAATATACTTTTAGTGTGCGGCCAGCCCGACCGACAATAATTTCTGACTGCACTGAGCCCTGGATCTTTATCGATTTCTTCTTTAATCAATTTCAATTTATCTGCACTAAAATTTACGTTATTATATAGTGCACTCACATGAACATCAAGTTCATCGCTCATGTCCTTGTCGCACCCACTGCCGTTACCGGCCGGAGCGCGCGACAGCGTGTCGGCAACGAACATATATCGCCCTGGTACATATTTTATATTAAGTGAGTATTTTTGAAGTTTTAATAACATACGCTGGAGCCGTATCGGAGTGTCATCAAGTGGTTTTTTGAATATTGCTTCAAGTGGCTTATGATCACTCTCAACCAAGACATTCCTGTGGCCATATATAAATTGGTGAAATTTGATGCAACCGAAAACAATTGCCAGTAATTCCTTTTCGATTTGCGCCCATCGCGTTTCGGCGGGTGTGAGCACGCGCGCGGCGAAGGCCACTGGGCGGCCGTGCTGCAGCAGACAGGCGCCCAGCCCGCGCGCGCTCGCGTCCACCGAAACTACCACTGGCTCGTTGGGATCGTAGTACCGAAGAGTGGGCGCATCCAATACACGTTTTTTTATATTTTCATAAACTTTTGTGTGCGATTCATTCCATTCAAAATTTACGTTACGTTTTAGCAACCCCCTCAAGGGTTCTACTGCCCCAGCGTAGTTCTTTATAAACCTGGACACGTAATTCGTCATGCCGAGAAACCTTTCCAACTCTTTCCTGCAACTCGGCGGGGGCAAATCTTTTATTACTTGCACCCTATCGGGATCAGGGCGTATACCCGTGGCATCCAAAATATGACCCAAATATTTGACATGTGTAACACCCAACACGCATTTGTCCTTGTTGAACCGTACTCCGAACTCAAGCGCGCGCTGTAGCACCGCCTCCAGCCTGGCGTCGTGCTCCTCCTTCGTCCTGCCGTACACGAGCAAATCGTCGACGAAACACTCCACTCCTTCCCTTGCAAAAATCTTAATCATAGCATTGTGAAAAACTTCTGAGGCGGAACATACACCGAACGGTAACCTTAAAAACTTAAATCTCCCGAATGGCGTTGCAAACGTACAAAGCTTAGAACTGGCTTCATCGAGAGCAATCATATAAAATCCCTTGCTAGCATCTAAATGCGAAAAATATTTGGCTCCTGAAAGGTTCCCAGTAATTTCATCCAAGGTAGGAAGCTGAAAGTGACTACGTTTGATGGCTTTGTTTAAGTGAAGTGGATCTATGCATAACCGTAATTTACCGTCCGGTTTTTCAACCAAGACTATACTCGATACCCAGTCGGTAGGTTCGTCCACTTTTTCAATAATATTGAGCTCCTGAAGACGATCTAGTTCCTCCCGTAGTCGCGGTCTCAGTTTGATAGGAATTTTTCTAGAACTTCTGACTACGGGGGGCACTGTCTCGTCCACAGTCAACCTGTGTACGCCAGGTAGTCGGCCTATTCCCTCAAATACTGTTTTGTATTTATCTATTAAGTGGTTGCAATTTATTTCATTCGAAATCTCATTCAATCTCATAATTAAATTTAATTCAATACACACATCTCGTGATAAAAGGTTGTTACCTTGTACGTTTAAAACAAATATTTTACATGAACATTTTTTATTATATTTGCTGTGCACAATTTTAGCAATAAAATAACCCATTACGGGTAAAATGTTTCTACTGACCTCGCGCAACACCGTTCCGGTGTTGTTCAACATGGTTTTATCAAACCCTGCCGCAACAAAACTGTCGTACGACATTACACAGGCGTCGGCACCGCTATCCAGCTTGAACGACACCGGAACGCCGTTTACCTTCACAGTCTCGAACCATCCTTTGTTTTCTAGTGCATTTATTTCCACCCCTTGTATTGTCAACTCTTCAAGTTCACTCATCTCGTCGGACGAATAACACACTTCACGAACATAGTTACTTTTACAACATCTCATAAAGTGTCCAAACCTATCGCAGCGAAAACACTTAGTGTTGAAGGCCGGGCAATTGTTTTTCATGTGCACATAGTCACAATTCGAACACTTAAACCGGTCGCTGGACACGCCATTCTCGCGCTGAGGCCGCTGCGCCGCCCGCTGCGAGTGCTGAGGGCGCGCCCGCGCCGGCGCGCGCGGCGCCGGGGAGCCGCGGTAGGGCGCGCGGCCGGAGGGTCTCGCGCGCACCTGCTCGATGTCGGCGCTAGGCCCGGCCCGCGGGCCGCTCCCGCCGGCCGCGGAGCCCGCGTTCGCGCCGCTCCGGACCGCGTCAGCTTGCTCGCTCGCTATTTCCGCAGCGCGGCACCATGATGCTGCCTCATCCAATTTTAAATCCTTCTTTCTTAACATTCTCTCTCTAAGTTGTCCGTCCTTGATCCCTCGAATCATCTGAGTCAAGATTAGGCTTTCTTTCAAATCGCCAAAATCACAGGATTTGCTTTTTACCCGTAATGACGCTAAGTACTTGTCAAATTTGTCCTCCGTTTGGTACGACTCGAAAAATAAGTGTCTTTCAAAATTTGTGTTTATTTGCGGATCACAGCGGTCATTGAACATTTTGCATAACACGTCGTATTTATCTTTTTCTTTTGCGCTAATGTCAAATTCTTCGAACAAATCGCGTCCTACTTTTCCTATGACATGAAGTAATAACGCACATTTCTCGCGATCAGCTGATTTTTCTCGCCCCGACGCTATTAAATACCAGTCGAACGTTTTTTTCCAATCGCGCCAGTTATTAGCGAGGTTGCCTATCGCGCTCATGGCGGTTGGCTGCGACATGGCGGTGTACTTTGCCTTGTAATCATCACTGTCTTCGTTTTCCGACATTGTTTACACTCATACACTGAAACTGCACTCGTCGTAATCTCGAAATTAATGAACTAATTACACCTGACACCATGTGGTGTTCTAGAAGATCGAAATGAAACACTCTGCACGGCTGCTGAAGTACAACTGTTTATTTCATAGCTACCCTCCATCCTCTCCACATGCATTTGATATCTACCTACCTACATATATAACAGATTCTACTAAACGGGGATCGTTTATTGTTAAAAACAAACATAATAAAACATAATTAAACTATAGATAGAAAATTTGGCCTAAATCGCCGTCAATGGTAAGGTGCCCAGAAGGGATATTGATACTACTTAAAAATCTGTCATTTTTTCCTGTAAATTAGAAAGGTTATTCCTTTTAGTTTTTAAGGCAGTCGGGTTTTTTGATTTTTTTAAATTTAATGTTTCTGTAAAAATAGTAGATTAAAAGTATTATGACCCATATATTTAGAATGGGCTAATTATTAGCCTTCATTTGATTCCCATATTGTTACAATACAAAATTTTTTTTTTTATTCCTTCACCATATTTTTTTTCGCAGACGCCATATTGAAATATACCCTAGGTTATACACATAATGATATACATAGGGTATATATTATATACTCTATGTCACTCCGACAGTTCTGACGAATCCAATGATACCTCATAATATGTTAAAATCCGCCTAGCCGTTTAAGCTGCAGCGAGGACCAAAGAAATGGACATACATACCCACATACATACGCTCGAAAAACATAACCCTCCTTCGGGCGGTCGGGTAAAAAAGGCGTTTCTAAAACTTCCAGAAATTCCCCATTCTTCGAAGTATTAACTTCCCCCCCCCCTCACCTTTGATGAGCGCCCCCTTCATGCAGGACAGCGTGGTGTTGATGTCCTCCAAATACTTGTCGTTCTCAAGGTATTCGAGGAGCGGCCGCGTGTTCGACAGACCCTGGATGACGCTGTTCATGAAGCACGTATTGCCGATGTTGCGAAGGCCGTTCAGACCTGAAAATGGGGGGGAATCACACAATAGCAGCAGGTCACAGCATCGTCTTCAAAAGGGGTAATAAGGGGGATAATATTGTAAATCTGTTTTAAAAAAATATATATACCTCGTTGAGTTTCTTGCCGGATTCTTCTCAGCAGAGGTTTTTCCGAACCGGTGGTAGATTTTTTTTTTGACATTCATAAGTGCTTGTTATAGCCTAAATTGAATAAAGATATTTTGACTTTGACTTTGGGTATAAAAAGGTTTTTTTTGCAGGGTCGGCAACGCGCGAGTGATATTTCGGGTGTTGCAAGCGTTCCCAGGCGGCGATTGCTTAACATCAGGCGGGCCGCATGCCTGTTTTCCACCGACGTGGTTAAAAAAAACACTGCTGGGCACAGGCCTCCTCTCAGAATGAGAGGGCTTGGACCGTAGTTCCCACGCGGGCCCAGTGCCTAAGCCAAAGCAAAGCCAAAGCTCGTGGTAAATTTCAAATGCTATTTCGCACACGAATTTCGAAAAACATAGGTGCGAACCGGTGTTTGAACCCACGACCCTCTGCTTGAGAGGCGATAGGTCAAACCACTAGGCCACCACGGCTCTCACAGGGGAGGCCTTTGGCCACGAGTGGACGTTTTTCGCCCGTTATGCTGATCGATGATGCTTACCGCTCGTTTTTGTAGAAACCTTCTCTCTCAGCTCCCGATAGTGCGCTCTCTCTCGCTGCTACGTCGCACGCCACTGCTCCCACTCTTCCCCCCCGCCAACTCCTATAACACGAGATCGAGCGTTTTTTGTATTGTATGAACTTGTACTGAGCGTGCACACTTGACGAGAGCAAGCGTTTTTTGTAATGTATGTAACATGTAAAAATCACACAGACATTACTAAGAAACCAGAGAATCACTCAATAATTCAATATAGTTTTTTTTGGCAAACATACAGGGATGGAAGAAAAAAGTACCTGAGACAATGAAGAATGATATTTTACACAAAGGAAACTCCAGATTATTAAAAAAAAATGGTTATCAATTTTCGGATAATAATTTCGGCATACAATAACTCAAATCATGGTTTATAATAATGAACAAGCGAACCACCCCGGCTTCGCACGGGTGCAATTTTGAAAAAAATATCTCTAATCGAAGGCATTTCACTTTTTTTTCAGTTTTCCCCAAAACTACACACGCTATAAAACAAACACAAAGAAAACAGAAACACTGTAAGAACTTGTCATAAAATATATCATTACCAAACAAAAATGGTAATGAGATTTTTATAGACAATAAAACATCACAAAAATAAACGCAACTATAAACTAAAATGTAAAAACCGTGCTAGATATACAGTAAAAGCACAAATCAAAATACCACGCTACGTACTTACCAGAAACAAATGGCTTTATAGAACGAATGGTGAAAATCATTCAAGTGTGCATTTCATATAGAAACGGACCTGAGACTTGCAGAATACTGACTAATCGCACTAATTGAAATTGCTTAGGCTCTTAAAGCCCAATATATACCCAAAATGTATACACTCCCAAAAAGTGCAACCCCAATAATGCATTTTGGCAAAAACAAGCTAAAAAGTTGTAAAACCCCCGCCACTGTAATTTCAAAATTTAATATCCAAACGCCTGAACCGGTCTTAAAGAATCTTAGCTAAAATAAATAAAAAAAAATATCACGGGACAATTCACACCAATTGACCTGGTCCCAAAGTAAGCTTAGCAAAGCTTGTGTTATGGGTACTAAACAACGGATAAATATAATTATATAGATATATACATACTTAAATACATAGTAAACACCCAAGACCCGAGAACAAACATTCGTATTTTCATACAAATATCTACCCCGACACGGGAATCGAACCCGGACCTCAAGCTTCGTAGTCAGGTTCTCTAACCACTAGGCCATCTGGTCGTCAGCTAAGAACAATCTTTTGCATTTATCTTTCGATTTAAAAAAAAACGCTTCAAATTCGGTTCAGCTGTTCATTATGTTGTTAACCTATATGTAACTTCCATACGTATTTTCGATTCTGCACGCCTCTCCGCTTCTATTGAAGCACATCGGGAAACTTGTTCCAAATATTCGAAGTAATTCGAACGCAGTCTCATTTTCATTACCAAAAACAAGCAAAAACCCATCAGCATTATTTGAAGCGTCAATACCATCATCAGCTGTCATTACCGTCCGAAGAGCGAGACCTCTGCCATGGCGACCATCCGATGGTACTATACCATCAACATCATTATTAAAAAGGTAAGAAAAATTCAACCTTAAGGGCCAGTACAGTACAGTCGGCACTACTGCAAGCAAACTGCAAGCTGGCAGTTGCGGTTACGTCGCAGATGGAATGCAGTCTGTCTGTACTGACTCTTAAATATACTTTATTTCTATCAACCATTAACTCTAAGACTTGCAACAAGTTACTTTAACTACATCCAATGTTATACCAGCCGTCGAATCAAACAGATTAAACGATTTTACCTTTTTTTGACATTAGCTCGTGTCGTATAGAATTCTAATTTCGCTTGGCATAATTATAGTGTCACCGAAACTCATACTTATAGCATAATCCTGTTCCGCCTTGTTTAGAGTAAGTTTGCCAAGAAGAATGCGCCGCAAGATATATAGCAGCAAGTAATTTATTCAAAACAAAAATTATGTGAGTAATTAGAAATACATGGATAAAAAACAAAAATTACATGTGTTATATGTATAAATTTTACAGCGATGTACGGGGTCTCTTGGTTAACAACCTAACTGTATGTAGGAGATGAGATTTACCTATCATGATAACATTTTACAGGGATGTAGGCGGTCCCTTGGTTAACCCGTTGGACGTCCCGCGTGCCACACACAATGACGCATAACTACGTACTCAGGATTTTCCAACTTTTTATTACTAGTTTTCGTCACCTTCTGTCATAGGGTACTAAACAAAAACTACCCAAAAAAGTTAAGTACTTAAACTCTAACCAAACATTTTTGGCGATGAGATCTACTGGTAATGATACAATTTGATTAAACAATGTTTACTTCAAATCCGCTCTCTAGAAATGACCAAGGCCAGGTGCAACGTGTACCTGGTAAGTATGCACGCCATAGGCGGGGGCCGGCTGCGCACGCGCGGGCGCGGGCGCGGCGGCGGGGCTGGCGCCACACTCCGGGTCTCGAAGCAGCGCCGGCAACCACACCTTCAAGACAACTCATCATTGCGACCCGGGAGACTACAAGCGTAGCTCTAACTCAGCTGTCTTTGTGGAACCCTACCCTGGATCCACATTAGGCATTAAAATTACATTTCCGCCAGTAATGTGCGAGATGTGTTGCGAGCTTAGAGCAACACGGGCTTCCTACGGAAGGGAGTAGCCATTCGCCGCGTTCCCCTCTGTCAAAGTACAAGCCCAACTGGGCATACGGATTTTATAAAACGAGGCGCGCTCGGGTTTCAAACTAGACCGAACCGAGTCACGCGAGTGAACGCTGCAGTGCTAAAAATGCCGAATTGTTCAGTTTTCTGCTGCAAAAAGAGATCTGGGACATCAAGCTTGCAAAAAGATGGTGTTACATTTCACATGGAAGTAAAATTGTTATCGTATTATTGCTATTTAATTACATTTACTACTTTATACTTACTTTTTATTTACTTTTATTTATGTAACCTTTTTGTTTTTCCTTTTTGTACAATAAAGAGTATAAACAAACAAACAAACAAACATTTAATTAAACAACAAAGTCGTACATTATTGTCGGATTCGTTTACCAACATCGAATCCGCTAATCCGTACAAATTTCGGATCGGTCAAGCGATAAATCCGACTTTTCGCCGATGAACAACTTAATGATGTCACTGTCAATGTGTGAGTTTTGAGTCATCTGTACGAATATTGTTAACGTCGTCATTAGTCAGTTGGAAGTTTTGTTTTTGCATGTAAGTGTGCGGAACTGCACTTGTGTGCACATTTCCCCCGCAACAAACGCCAGAACTATTTTAAAGGTAATCTACCGCTAAGGCTACTCCCTTCCGGTAGGAAGCCCGCGTTGCTCTAAGGTTGCGAGGGATGTGCTTTTCATTGACCAATAGAAACCAATTGGCTAAGGCCTGAACTATCTGTTTTCCTAAAATGGACAATTCTCAAAACGTCTGCGTTTTTACAATGTTCAAACTTCTATTTTGACAGCTTTCTCGAAATGTCTGCTATTCAAAATGTGCACAATCTCAGGAAGTCGTCTATTATAGGTTCTGGATTTCCGTTATGTTCACTTTTGTATTTAGGCTACCGTCTTATTATGTTTGTTTTCCCATAATGTCTGCTTTATTTTCAAAGGATTTTCGCTTTCAAATGATAAAGATATTTTAGGTAAATTAAGGTTCATTATTGCAGACTTTTTTGGAATAGGTAAGACTTTTCTGGTATGCCGAAATTGTAAGATGGGCGGATGTTTTTAAGGTCGCAGACATTTTCGGAATAATCTCTTTCTGGAAAGGGAACATTATACGAAAACTGTCATTCTTGGAGACAGAAATTATAAGAAGCTGACAATATGCAAAGGACATATGCGGAAAAGCAGACATGATTTGTCAGATTACTTTTCCCATAATATTTGTTTCCTTGCAGCAAAATTCCATTTCGCGTTTTTTCACGAATTTTATTTTTACAAGCCTGTTTTTTTCATGAAGCTTATTTTCACATTCGCATTCTTTTTGTGTCGCATTTTTCACCAGTCGCGTTTTACCCAATCCCAATCGGTACAGAAACAGTCTCGACGGAGCTCCGCTGGCGCGGAGCTCCTATCCTGAGTGGTTATGGCCCTTCGGGCCGATGCAAAACTAACATAACCTAAATCTACCTATAAGCCGTTAAGCCTGGTTTAGTGGTTTAGTATTAGGATACATAAGACTCGATGGGAAACAGGAGCTAGGTGATACCAGGGCTCCATAGACACTGTTTCTGTTTCGATTGGGAATGGGGAAAAACGCGAATGTGAAAATAAGCTTCATTAAAAAGCAGACTTGGAAAAAAGAAAAAAAAAGTGAAATGAAAATTTGCTTCAAAGAAAAAAAGATTATAGGAAAATAATCTAACAAACCGCAGACATTTTGGGAAAAATGTATTTTAGGAAAACGGACATTTCAGGCCTGAGCTGCTTCATTTACACATCCTCGCGGAGCACATCTCTTGTGGAAACACCTGAGCGGAGCGATGTGAACTGAAAAACATATTTCTCGCAACACATCCTCACATTACTGGTGGAAAGGCTGCTTTAAACGTGCACTTTGAAAACACTTTCAGGTCCTTATATTGTACTAGCTTTTGCCCGCGACTCCTCTTACGCGCTGTTCCCTCGGGAACTGTGCATTTTTCCGGGATAAAAAGTAGCCTATGTCACTCTCGGGCCCATAAACTATCTCTATGCCAAAAATCACGTCGATCCGTCGCTCCGTTACGGCGTGAAAGACGGACAAACACACAGACACCGTTTCGCATTTATAATATGAGTACAGATAATCAACAACTGGATCAGAAACAACTATACGTAAACACCCACCCAGACAGTACTACAGACTACGTAATTGAACGAGATAGATATAAGCCGATTTAGATTAAATTAGTTAAGTATGGAGGTAATTTTAAACCCTGGGTAGGACGTAGAATAGTTTTTATCTTGGCAAATTGCATTATCCCCGCTCTTTATAGGACCAAGCATTTAATGAACCCTATTCAATTACTACGGCGATGACCATTGTAGACCATTGTGAACCAATGCGAAACATTGTGAACCAATGCGGACCAGTATGAACCAATGTGGTACACTCTGAACCAATGTGGAACACTGAACCAATGTGGACCATTATGAGCCAATGCGAACCATTATGTACTTCTTTAAAGAAAAACATTATTTACCTCATTGCCAAGGGCTGCCGCGACACTTGTCAACAGACATAATAGCACCACGCAAGCCTCGTAGTACGTGAGCATCGAACGGTCTACCAGGACACCCGGTTTCCGGAGTTGACATTAGTTTCCGAGAGCTCCGAGACAGCAGTTATCGGGGAGAAGAGCCTTTATATAATTTTGAGTTCGAAAAAGAGTTCCAGTTTATTTTTTGTTTATGGCGCGTTATTTTTTTGTTTTAGTCTCTCCGATTTTTGTATACACTTTAAAACACTTTTTAGTTTTCTTTACAGTTATCACACTTCACTTCGATTTTTTTTAAACACCACACTTCACTGTCTTTAGAAAAGTTTATTGGCTTTATAAATACAACTGGAGATCTGTGTAAATAAATAAGAGCTTTCCTAAAAAAGGCGCAATCTCCTAAAGCTGTGTTTCCACCAGAGATTTTTGACGATGCATTGCGATGTGTTTGTCGAGAAACCAATCGAAACGTTTCATCACAGATATAATTACACTAGATAACGCAATGTGTTAGAAAACCAACCGTGTCACTTTTTAGGGTTCCGGAGCCAAAATGGCAAAAACGGAACCCTTATTGTTTCGCCATGTCTGTCTGTCTGTCTGTCTGTCCGTCCGCGGCTTTGCTCAGGGACTATCAATGCTAGAAAGCTGTAATTTGCACGGATATATAAGTAAACTATGCCTACAAAATGGTACAATTAAAAATTCAAAAAAATTTTTTTAGCCTACCTCCCATGGACGTAAAGTGGGGGTGTTTTTTTTTTTGTCATCCAACCCTATAGTGTGGGGTACCGTTGGATAGGTCTTTTATAATAAACCATTAGGGGTTTGCTAAGATGATTTTTCGATTCAGTGATGTGTTTGCGAAATATTCAACTTTAAAGTGCAAATTTTCATTAAAATCGAGCGCCCCCCCCTCCCTCTAAAATCTAAACCGGTGGGTGGAAAAATTTGAAAAAATTCAGGATGGTAGTAAGTATATCAAACTTTCAAGGAAAACTATAGCGGCCAAGTTTGCTTGAGAATTATTAGTAGTTTATGAGTAAATAGCATAAAATATACCTAAACTTGGAAGATTCCGTATAAATACGTTCATAACAAACACATATCTTGTAATACATCCTTGCACGTCTCCGGTGGAAATGCAGAGTAAAAACAATAAATTTAAAAAATCAAAACCCGACTGCGTTAAAAAATACTAAAAAGAAGAAAACCAGACGTGGTCTAGAACTCTGTTAAGTAGATAACTTAAACTGTCGGGACGCATTATAGATACTAAGAACTTTTGAGCTGGTCGCGATTTGAATGGGTCCCGACTGTTGAAGTTTAAGTTAGCTACTTAACAGAGTTCTAGCCCACGTCTTGTTTACTTCTTTTTAGTATTTTTTAACGCAGTCGGGTTTTGATTTTTTAAATTAATTGTTTTATTTCATACTTTTTTGTAATCTGTTTTTAAATCTCTTCATTTTGATACCCTACTCGACAGGTTTGAATGAAAAAAATTTTTTTTAGTCTCACAATTTGGCTAAAAAAAAGACCTGCTGTTATATTTTTTTAAGAATTTCATGTACCCAGTGTCACTCGCGCCATTAAGACGAATCCAATGACGTATCTTTTATCAAAATCGGCTCAGCCGTTGAGTAGTTATGTGAGGACATAAGAATAGACATACATACATACGGGTCAAACACAACCCTCCTTCTTCGCAGTCGGGTTAAAACACATAACCCTCCTTCTTAACCCGACTGTTAAAAAGACAGCAAAACAACCATATATTTTTTTTTAACAATCGCCATCAAATATGTCAGAGCGGCCAAGGTGGTCAAAAATAGTTCATATTTCGATATTTTTGGTCAACTTGGCCGCTCTGAAACATGTGATGGCGACTGTATGCCTTATTTTGTGTTTTTAACCCCCGACGCAAAAAGAGGGGTGCCTGTCTATGGTACCGTAGCTCCTAAACGGGCGGACCGATTTGAATGCGGTTTCTTTATTCGAAAGCAGGTATTCTAGCGACGGTTCTTAGACATGTTTCATCAAAATCGGCTTAGCCGTTTTTGAGATATTGAACTTTCTCGTACGTATAACTGAATTTTACAGCGCATTGGTTTTAACTCTCAATATGATAAATAAACAAATGTTAAAATAATGTATGCAAATTTTTCTTCGTAACGCCTACAGATAATACACGGAAGACTCAGACCAAGTAACATAATTATATTGTCATTGTTAAGTATTATTATTAAGATAAAATTAAAAATACTAATATTAGCATTATTTATTTATTTTATTTTTTTATTTAGTTTGACATTTTGTTTTATTTATCTGGTGTAATAATCTAATATGATTAATGTAATTTGTGTGATTTGATTTTATGACATTATTTAATTAAGTAAGAATATTCATATTAGCATCAATCCTAGAGTAAGTTAAGGATAAGTTGTTGCTTTGCCCTAGCAGGTCCATGTAGCACTGTAATATTTATTTGCCATCTTAATACCATGGCTGCAACGAATAAATGAATAAATGAATAAAAGAAGCTTATCCTGGACGTGTCCGACACGCTCTTGGCCGATTTTTTACTGGCAACACTGCACAAACACTTGAAACGCCGCGCGACCGGCGCCCGCGTCGCCAACTGGCTCTATACTACTATAAGCAAAACTCGAACTTCGTATATTGCGGTCGCGCCGACGCTTACATTATTCAATACGAGAGTGAGAGGGACGGTACGATACGCACGTCGAATTTCGTAGTAGCTCAACTGACGCCGCCAGGAGTGGATGCCAATTTTCGCAACGGATAACTGTTGAATAGTATGACTGGGATTAATTTACTGAATCAGGCGTTACTTTGCGGAGGTCCATATCAATGAACTAAAATAATTTCCTTGCTCACCCGCGACCTTACGATAGCTAAGCTTATGCAAAATATGCGTGTTCATGCTGTTCCTCCACCTCCACACTGTAAGAACACACACAAATCACACAAACCCATCTATCACCACCACCACACTACACTGACGCGTTTCGAACTCAACCAGAGCTCATCTCCAGAGTGACACAACCGTACACCATGCTACCAGTTGTTAGAGTTGTTTGTGTTGTTGTTTCGTGACGTTTTCCCGACGTCAAGAAATTTTGGATGTTTTATGCAGTTTATGTTTTATGATCTCGTCCTTAGGGTTAAATATTCATGACGGAACAACTTTTTGAGAAATACTCATAAGGATATGAACATTCCAGTAGTTGTAAAATACTGTATTCTAGCCAGATCCTGTAGCAACAAAAGTGACTTTAAAAATTACTCACTCTAAAAATCCTTCTCCGCCATTTCAAAAAAACTATATATATCCGCATAACTATTAGATAATTCGATATATCAGTTCGGCCGTTACTTTACAATGAAACATACTATCCTCCAGCCTATATACGTCCCACTGCTGGGCACAGGCCTCCTCTCAGAACAAGAGGCTTGGGCCATAGTTCCCCGCGGGCCCAGTGCGGATTGGGAACTTCACACGCACCATTGAATTGCTTCGCAGGTTTGTGTAGGTTTCCTCACAATGTTTTCCTTCACGCAAAGCTCGTGGTAATTTCAAAATGTAATCCGCACATGAATTTTCGAAAAACTCATAGGTGCGAGCCGGGGTTGACCCACGACCCTCTGTTTGAGAGGCGATAGGTCAA
>NC_133499.1:8529638-8571936 GCF_025370935.1 Choristoneura fumiferana
ACCTATAGTAAAATTGGATATATTTAGTAGTAACTCGTGCATTTGCTCTTGAAAATCATCATTTGTCAAGTGGAACTGATGATGAAGACCACAGTTGGCCATCGGAGTTACTACTCAATAAACAAGTATTTCACGGGTTGATTTTTAATTACTTTGACACAGTTGCTAAGCAACTTATGCGCCTCGTAATGCATATGGTAAAACGGGTGCTGAAGCACCAGGACTCCTCAATAATGAACGTCTCCGCATCGGAAAAAAGCAATCTTTCGTAAAGGTGACGAGCAGTTGATATTAACTTTGTATCTCAGATTATTTAAACTAAAAAGCGTGAAAATATTTTTTTATAAAAAAATAGAACCGACTACAAAAAACCATGAAAATAATTTTCTACCAGTCTGAAGTCGGTGCCTCAGCACGAGCCAGCAGGAGTGATTGAGGCCCAATCAAATATAAGTGCGTAGGTGAGGTAGATGACTATAGGTTTACTCCTGCTGGCTCGTGCTGAGGCACCGACTGCAGACTGGTAAAAAACTATTTTCACAGTTTTTTGTAGTCCGCTCAATTTTTTGTTATAAAATTTTGTGCTATCATTTCTTTATGTAGCTGAGTGTTCACTTCAACTCTCGTCGTAGACATCTACCTTGACAGGTTGACAAACAGACGACGGAAGAGACGGTCTTCGAGCAAATTCGTATCAACAAAAAAAAAATATATATATATTTTCTCAAAAATGTCCGTAAAAGTTGACATTATTCTTTACATATCAGAAGGTGAAGTGCATAGTTTATGGTCAGCGAAAAATTAAAAAGTTAAAAAGATTGCAGGCGCGCTAGCTCGACAATAATGAATTAGCGCGCCTGCAATCAGTCACATTTTTTTTTAAGTTAGGCCATGGATGTGTTGGCACAAGTCGTATACAGCCAAGTCTAATGGCCGGTATCAGATATTTTGTTGGAACCCGGACTTTTTCTATTGGGTCTGAAACAGCTTGTGTTGTTTTCGGTGGAAAAATACACCTGCAGTTTATTTTTAATGAAAAAAGGCGGGAAAGAATAAAAAAAATATTGGAATAAAATTAAATTTTATATTATATTTTGAGAAAAATTTATTCTATTTCAGAATTATTCACCATTTTTGAGAAAAGCTTTATATTAGTCTCGGCTGGAATAGCAATTGCTTGGCTTCGATTAGTTAAACGGACTCGCAAGCTCGTCCGTTTAATACTCTTACTCAGCCAGCAAGTGCTACTTCCAGCCCACAATAATCTACTATTAAAGTATAATTAATGATTACCTTTTGAGATGTAATACAAGCACTTGTGGAACTTCTGCACGGTGAACCATTTGAGACATTTTCGTCGCACACCGCACCGCGAACATGTCTGCGGACGTCAATTATCAATTATAAGTCACAAAATTTCAAAAAAAATATTACAAATGAAACGGATACAAAATTCAGATCTATTGTCAAGAAGACATTAATATCTAAGGCGTATTATAAAGTTAATGTATATATCATGGACTGTGTCAAAAATAAAGTTGTGTTAAATACTTTGTGATGTTTAACATATCATTTAAATTATTGTAAATCTGTTTAAAAAAATATACCTCTTTGAGTTTCTTGCCGGGTTCTTCTCAACAGACATTTTCTGAACCGGTGGTAGATTTTTTTTGACGTTCTTAAGTGCTTATTATAGCCCTAAATTGAATAAAGATATTTTGACTTTGACTTTGACATTGCCAACGTTGGGTGACCAGCATTAGGTATCTTTCACGGGGATTCGATTTGTAGCATTCGAACATGGCGGATGTAGACAATACCTAATTTTGCTATTTCTGTTTCTTGGCTAGTTGAAGTATAATTTGATAGTGTTTTATGCGGCGATAAACCTTAACAGGGAACAGATCACAAAAATTCTATATAGCTCTCGTGTCTGGCATTTTTAATGCGCAAGTGGGTCTCCACGTGGTTCCTGGAATTTTACATCAAGTTGCCAAAACTACAATCACCGTACAACGTGCCTCTCAAAGAGAGTTAACTTGACACTGGCGAAATTGTCCTATTAATTAGGACAGAAAAGCCATATTTTAAAAGAGAAGAATGTATTTTTCACACTACATACGAAGACTAATAAAATAAATTGTCAATTTTTGAAATTTGGATTATTAGTGTGTGTGATTGGTGTGTGTGTGTGTGTAAATAAATGGTTTATTGAAGTCTAATAAATAAGAAGCTATGTAGGTGAGATAGACGACTATAGATCCACTCCTGCTGGCTCGTGCTGAGGCACCGACTGCAGACTGGTAAACTCTTTAATACATCGCCCAGAACTAGAACGACTGGTGTCAAAATATCGATCTAAGTTTTTTGAAACCACGTATTTATTCCCCGACTTTTTGGATTTCTCGCAAAATTCGCTGATTTCGAGTCATACACGTTTCTGACAGATGCATGCAGCACAGTGTTGAGTCAGCGGCCGTCCCACTTTTGCGGGGACACACAATCGTGTTTTTTTTATTCGACTGGATGGCAAACGAGCAAGTGGGTCTCCTGATGGTAAGAGATCACCACCGCCCATAAACATGCAACACCAGGGGTATTGCAGATGCGTTGCCAACCTAGAGCTTAAGATGGGATACCTCAAGCGCCAGTAATTTCACCGGCTGTCTTACTCTCCACGCCGAAACACAACAGTGCAAGCACTGCTGCTTCACGGCAGGATTAGCGAGCAAGATGGTGGTAGCAATCCGGGCGGACCTTGCACAAGGTCCTACCACCTGCGTTGTGTTGATTATTCTTATTTTTAAATTTTGTTGTATTTGCGTCTTTGTGAATGTGAATAAAGTCTTCTTTCTTTTCTTCCTCTATTTTCCCTGACTTTCCCTGACCACCTTGAGCTTCCCTGAATTTCCCATAAGGTAATTCCCTGTCTTTAACCAGTACACCGTATCATACGAGTGCCACACTATATTTCATCACCATCACCATCACCATCACCATCAGTCATCAGTCACCACCATCAGCCACTAACCGGTTTCTCGTCTCCGTCCATCTCCTCCTCCTTGGTGAAGTGTTGGAGACACTGCTGCAGCTTCAGGTTGCCCGTCCGCGACGGTATCGGCAGACTGACAAACAGACATATCACTTTAAAAATAGAAAATCACGGGATGCTTGACACCAATGAGGGCTACCGTTTTCGCGCTCACCAGTTGGCGCCACTGTAGACAAAGGTCCTGCCTCAAGTATAGTGGGTAGTTTGTTATTACGGGCGTGAAAACAAAACTTACATTTAAATCATATTTAATACCTTAAAACCGTACCATAAAAATATCGAGCATGCCACAGTGTTGCATAGTCCCGTTTTGTTCGGAAAAAGGGAGGACAAAGGTTTCCGAAAGACAAAACTGTCTCAAAACACAGATATTCATTGCCCCATAACGCATATTTGCCATAATTAATTTCAGGTATTGCAAAATATTCACAAAATCACCCAAAAACAGTGCAATTTGGCATTTCGGAGACCTCTCGCTACACTAGCGCCTCTAGCGGCGAATTCATACGCGATAGCCCTCATTGACCTAGTACCACACTAATTCCCTTCCCTCATTGTGATTTCGGTGTCTTATACTCTGTGGGGTGTGTAGGTTCAACGTGGGAGGGGGTCAAAAGTGTGGCCATCACAAAAAAAGGCGAAAGCACACAGAAAGTGGCCTATCGATGTAGTTGACAGCAGGTTGGGACCCACCTGAGGTCCCAGTGACCCACCAGTGGCCCCAGAAACGGTCAAAAGCTATACTATCGTTTGCAAAAGCGAAAGCACATAGGAAGTGGACCATTATTGTTACTGATCGTAGGTTGGGACCCACCTGAGACCCCCAGAAGAGGTAAAAAGTAACGCTAACATAAAGAAAGACGAAAGCACACAGAAAATGGCCTATCGATGTAGTTGACAACAGTTTGGGACCCACCTGCGGTCCCCAGAGGGGGTCAAAAGTGACACTATTATTTGTAAAAACGAAAGCACATAAGAAGTGGACCATTATTGTTATTGATTGTAGCGACCCACCTGAGGTCCCAGAAGGGGTCAAAAGTGACGCTGTCGTTCCGACAGTGCGTGCAGCGCAGCGTGGATTTCAATTGTCCGATGAATATGTCCCCCACGTGACTGTCCTCCATGCGGAGATACCGAGACCAGGCTTCCGTCGCTTTAGCGGAGTCACTGCAAAAGAAAAGGACACAGAGTCGTCAACATACATCCGTCAACAACATACGATCCGTTGGAATAACATTATTCACTAGCAGCCTTATTCATAAAAAGTTAGAACCTCCTTGAAGGCTCCTTGAAGGCCCGATGCTAAAAAACATGATTCATAAACGTCTGTTAGCGCTAATCAGTCGATCAAGGCTCTGCTAAAGTTAGAGGACCGTAGACCCTCCTTTATCTCCCTGCTAAGTCGCAAAATGGCCGCCACAAGTTTGAACAGCTGACTGACAAGAGCAAAATACTATACCGAAGATATTTTTAGCAAAGGGAGGGTTACGCAAAGATTAAAAAAAAACAGGAAAAAATATTTTCAGGAATTTGTATTAAAAAAATCCTCTAAATTAGGTATTTATTACTGCTACTTTACTAACACTAAATATAAAAAAAAAATAGGATGATTAACATAATTACGGCTTTTTGCACTTAGGTACAACATAAACATGCGGATCGGAAATGGCGGGAAAACAAACATCTCGCTTTTTATTTTATTTTCCTGCTAATTTGCTGTCAGTTTTTTTTTAATTATCGATGAGGCCATTTTTTGTCTTTGGTTTGTCAAGATGGCCAACATAACGCGCCTAATCCGTCTATCAGCAGCTCAACAACTAGCAGACTGCTAGCAAGCGTTTATGAATCATACTTCTTGACAACCGTCTAACAAGCTTAATCAGTCTGCTAAGCAAGAGACCGATCAAACCTCAATTAAGGTTTTTTTATGAATAAGGCTGTAGATCTGTATTTCTATCTTTCTAACAGTATACCGACCTGAGACTGTCATCGATTTCTGTCAATATCGGCTTAGGTTTGACAGTGACGCGGTTTACGTCCTCGTGCAATCCTTCCAGCAGATAACGGAGGAATTCCTGGAAACATACAAACATACAGTCTCATAATAAAAAACATCAAAAATATAAGTAGTTCAATGAAATTTATAAAATCATAAATCCCAAAAGCAAATGTCTGATAAAATACTAACAAGAAGAAAACAAGTCTAGTGGTCTAGAACTCTGTTAAGTAGCTAACTTAAAGTTCAACAGTCGGGACCCATTAGGCAAATATGTGGTCTACCACCTTAAAGTTGATAATCATTTACATGTCATAAAACAATAATGCCAATAGACGTGTATGTCAACTTGAAAGTTCGACTTTAGGGACATATTCATTTGATAGGAACTTGTTTAAAAATTGATAGACCACTTATTTGGCTGACCGTACTAAGAATTTTGAGCTGGTCACGATTTGAATGAGTCCCGACTGTTGAACTTTAAGTTAGCTACTTAACAGAATTCTAGACCACTAGACTTCTTTTCTTCTTTTTAGAATATTTTTTTTGCAGACAGTTTGTTTTGTTCCGGTGTCCCCCCCCCGACCCCTCCGGCCCTCCCCCCCTAAATATGTGACGTCATGCATGGATGAGCCCTAATATAATCTCACTCTTTGACAGTTGGAACTATATTTTTTTAGGGTTCCGTAGCCAAAATGGCAAAAACGGAACCCTCATAGTTTCGACATGTCTGTCTATCTGTCCGTCTGCGGCTTTGCTCAGCGACCATCAATGCTAGAAAGCTGTTATTTTGCACGAATATATATGTAAACTATGCCGACAAAATTGTACAATAAAAAAATCATAAACAATTTTCTTTACAGTACCTCCCATAGACGTAAAGTGGGGGTGATTTTTTTCCTCATCCAATCTTGTAGTGTAGGGTATCGTTGGATAAATCTTTTAAAACCATTACGGGGTTGCAAAAACGATTTTTCAATTCAGTGATTTGTTTGCAAAATATTTAACTTTAAAGTGCAATTTTTCATTAAAATCGAGTGGCGTCCCCCCCCCCCTCTAAAATCTAAACCGGTGTGTGGAAAATTTATCAAAATTTCAAGGAAAACTATAACGGCTAAGTTTGCTTCAGAATTATTAGTAGTTTAAGATATTAAGGTATACCTAAACTTGGAATATTCCGTACAAAATACGAAATATTACTTATTTTTTTCGTAATGGCTAAGGAACCCTGTTTCGGGCGTGCCCGACACGCTATTGGCCGGTCCTATTACATGTCATGATACAAGGAGGTGGGGTTCAAAATACGTCTGCCAAAAATGACGGGACTTCAACGCCGGTCCTCACCTGGGCGTCCTGCTGGCTGTACCCCATAAAGCGCGGAGCGAAGCGCTGCACCTGCGACTTGAAGGCGGTAGTGTTGACGACCCCGTCGCGCTCCCCGGGGGCCCACAGCTCTTTGATGACACTCGCGAACGCTGAGACAGACACACACACAGTTACGGCGTGGGTGACGATCAAATTAATGAAGCTCGAATATGTGTTGAAATCCCCAAATAAAGTTTTGAATTCCTCAAAATAGTGTACAAATTCCGCAAAATAGTGAGTTGAATTCCCCAAAAATAGTGAGTTAAATTCCCCAAAATAGTGTGTTAAATTCCCCAAATAGTGTTAAATTCCCAAAATAGTGTGTTAAATCCCCCAAGTAGTGAGTTAAATTCCCCACAATAGTGTGTTAATTCCCCACAATAGTGTGTTAAATTCCCCAAAATAGTGAGTTAAATTCCCCAAAATAGTGAGTTAAATTCCCCAAATAGTGTGTTAAATCCCCAAAATAGTGTTAAATTCCCAAAATCTAATCTAATACCTTTAAACGACCAATTCTTGTACAGTCAAGGGCAAAGATCGATTCGACTCGATCGTTTTGACAGGTGAAGATACTCTTTACCGGGCCGAAGAATACTGACATGGAAATACCGACCCCATTTTTAATGTACACGCCCATAGAAATTGAAATGAGCTTCTATGGGTGTGTAGATGAAAAACAGAGTCGGTATTTACATGTCTGTATTATCTGAGCCGGTAAAGAGTGTCACCTGTCAAAACGATCGAGTCAAAGACACAAATTCTTTTTTAATGTTTTTATTCTGGACTATGGAACAACCCGTAACCGACCAGACTGCCGTAATTTGGCAGTAAAGTAAACTCTTTCATTTTTAAAAATTAATTGATACTACTTAAAAATCTGTCATTTTTTCCTGTAAATTAGAAAGGTTATTCCTTTTAGTTTTTAAGGCAGTCGGGTTTTTTGATTTTTTTAAATTTAATGTTTCTGTAAAAATAGTAGATTAAAAGTATTATGACCCATATATATTTAGAATGGGCTAATTATTAGCCTTCATTTGATTCCCATATTGTTACAATACAAAATATTTTTTTTTATTCCTTCACCATATTTTTTTTCGCAGACGCCATATTGAAATATACCCTAGGTTATACACATAATGATATACATAGGGTATATATTATATACTCTATGTCACTCCGACAGTTCTGACGAATCCAATGATACCTCATATGTTAAAATCCGCCTAGCCGTTTAGGCTGCAGCGAGGACCAAAGAAATGGACATACATACCCACATACATACATACATACATACGCTCGAAAAACATAACCCTCCTTCGGGCGGTCGGGTAAAAAAGGCGTTTCTAAACTTCCAGAAATTCCCCATTCTTCGAAGTATTAACTCCCCCCCCTCACCTTTGATGAGCGCCCCCTTCATGCAGGACAGCGTGGTGTTAATGTCCTCCAAATACTTGTCGTTCTCAAGGTATTCGAGGAGCGGCCGCGTGTTCGACAGACCCTGGATGACGCTGTTCATGAAACAGGTATTGCCGATGTTGCGAAGGCCGTTCAGACCTGAAAATGGGGGGGAATCACACAATAGCAGCAGGTCACAGCATGGTCTTCAAAAGGGGTATAAAAAGGTTGGTATGGAAGCGTTCCTAGGCGGTGGTTGCTTAACATCAGGCGGGCCGCATGCCTGTTTTCCACCGACGTGGTTAAAAAAAAACATTGCTGGGCACAGGCCTCCTCTCAGAATGAGAGGGCTTGGACCGTAGTTCCCACGCGGGCCCAGTGCGGATTGGCAACTTCACACACACCATTGAATTGCTTCGCAGGTGTGTGCAGGTTTCCTCACGACGTTTTCCTTCACCGCAAAGCTCGTGGTAAATTTCAAATGCTATTTCGCACACGAATTTCGAAAAACATAGGTGCGAACCGGGGTTTGAACCCACGACCCTCTGCTTGAGAGGCGATAGGTCAAACCACTAGGCCACCACGGCTCTCACAGGGGAGGCCTATGTCCACGAGTGGACGTTTTTCGCCCGTCGTGCTGATCAATGATGCTTACCGCTCGTTTTTGTAGAAACCTTCTCTCTCAGCTCCCCGATAGTGCGCTCTCTCTCGCTGCTACGTCGCACGCCACTGCTCCCACTCTTCCCCCCCGCCAACTCCTATAACACGAGATCGAGCGTTTTTTGTATTGTATGAACTTGTACTGAGCGTGCACACTTGACGAGAGCAAGCGTTTTTTGTAATGTATGTAACATGTAATAATCACACAGACATTACTAAGAAACCAGAGAATCACTCAATAATTCAATATAGTTTTTTTTGGCAAACATACAGGGATGGAAGAAAAAAGTACCTGAGACAATGAAGATATGATATTTTACACAAAGGAAACTCCAGATTATTAAAAAAAAATGGTTATCAATTTTCGGATAATAATTTCGGCATACAATAACTCAAATCATGGTTTATAATAATGAACAAGCGAACCACCCCGGCTTCGCACGGGTGCAATTTTGAAAAAAATATCTCTAATCGAAGGCATTTCACTTTTTTTTCAGTTTTCCCCAAAACTACACACGCTATAAAACAAACACAAAGAAAACAGAAACACTGTAAGAACTTGTCATAAAATATATCATTACCAAACAAAAATGGTAATGAGATTTTTTCTAGACAATAAAACATCACAAAAATAAACGCAACTATAAACTAAAATGTAAAAAACCGTGCTAGATATACAGTAAAAGCACAAATCAAAATACCATGCTACGTACTTACCAGAAACAAATGGCTTTATAGAACGAATGGTGAAAATCATTCAAGTGTGCATTTCATATAGAAACGGACCTGAGACTTGCAGAATACTGACTAATCGCACTAATTGAAATTGCTTAGGCTCTTAAAGCCCATATATACCCAAAATGTACACTCCCAAAAAGTGCAACCCCAATAATGCATTTTGTCAAAAACAAGCTAAAAAGTTGTAAAACCCCCGCCACTGTAATTTCAACATTTAATATCCAAACGCCTGAACCGGTCTTAAAGAAACTTAGCTAAAATAAATAAAATAAAAATATCACGGGACAATTCACACCAATTGACCTGGTCCCAAAGTAAGCTTAGCAAAGCTTGTGTTATGGGTACTAAGCAACGGATAAATATAATTATATAGATATATACATACTTAAATACATAGTAAACACCCAAGACCCGAGAACAAACATTCGTATTTTTCATACAAATATCTGCCCCGACACGGGAATCGAACCCGGGACCTCAAGCTTCGTAGTCAGGTTCTCTAACCACTAGGCCATCTGGTCGTCAGCTAAGAACAATCTTTTTCATTTATCTTTCGATTAAAAAAAAAACGCTTCAAATTCGGTTCAGCTGTTCATTATGTTGTTAACCTATATGTAACTTCCATACGTATTTTCGATTCTGCACGCCTCTCCGCTTCTATTGAAGCACATCGGGAAACTTGTTCCAAATATTCGAAGTAATTCGAACGCAGTCTCATTTTCATTACCAAAAACAAGCAAAAACCCATCAGCATTATTTGAAGCGTCAATACCATCATCAGCTGTCATTACCGTCCGAAGAGCGAGACCTCTGCCATGGCGACCATCCGATGGTACTATACCATCAACATCATTATTAAAAAGGTAAGAAAAATTCAACCTTAAGGGCCAGTACAGTACAGTCGGCACTACTGCAAGCAAACTGCAAGCTGGCAGTTGCGGTTACGTCGCAGATGGAATGCAGTCTGTCTGTACTGACTCTTAAATATACTTTATTTCTATCAACCATTAACTCTAAGACTTGCAACAAGTTACTTTAACTACATCCAATGTTATACCAGCCGTCGAATCAAACAGATTAAACGATTTTACCTTTTTTTGACATTAGCTCGTGTCGTATAGAATTCTAATTTCGCTTGGCATAATTATAGTGTCACCGAAACTCATACTTATAGCATAATCCTGTTCCGCCTTGTTTAGAGTAAGTTTGCCAAGGAGAATGCGCCGCAAGATATATAGCAGCAAGTAATTTATTCAAAACAAAAATTATGTGAGTAATTAGAAATACATGGATAAAAAACAAAATTACATGTGTTATATGTATATGTAATTTTACAGCGATGTACGGGGTCTCTTGGTTAACAACCTAACTGTATGTAGGAGATGAGATTTACCTATCATGATAACATTTTACAGGGATGTAGGCGGTCCCTTGGTTAACCCGTTGGACGTCCCGCGTGCCACACACAATGACGCATAACTACGTACTCAGGATTTTCCAACTTTTTATTACTAGTTTTCGTCACCTTCTGTCATAGGGTACTAAACAAAAACTACCAAAAAAGTTAAGTACTTAAACTCTAACCAAACATTTTTGGCGATGAGATCTACTGGTAATGATACAATTTGATTAAACAATGTTTACTTCAAATCCGCTCTCTAGAAATGACCAAGGCCAGGATGCAACGTGTACCTGGTAAGTATGCACGCCATAGGCGGGGGGCCGGCTGCGCACGCGCGGGCGCGGGCGCGGCGGCGGGGCTGGCGCCACACTCCGGGTCTCGAAGCAGCGCCGGCAACCACACCTTCAAGACAACTCATCATTGCGACCCGGGAGACTACAAGCGTAGCTCTAACTCAGCTGTCTTTGTGGAACCCTACCCTGGATCCACATTAGGCATTAAAATTACATTTCCGCCAGTAATGTGCGAGATGTGTCGCGAGCTTAGAGCAACACGGGCTTCCTACGGAAGGGAGTAGCCATTCGCCGCGTTCCCCTCTGTCAAAGTACAAGCCCAACTGGGCATACGGATTTTATAAAACGAGGCGCGCTCGGGTTTCAAACTAGACCGAACCGAGTCGCGCGAGTGAACGCTGCGGTGCTAGAAATGCCGAATTGTTCAGTTTTCTGCTGCAAAAAGAGATCTGGGACATCAAGCTTGCAAAAAGATGGTGTTACTTTTCACATGTAAGTAAAATTGTTATCGTATAATTGCTATTTAATTACATTTAAACAACAAAGTCGTACATTATTGTCGGATTCGTTTACCAACATCGAATCCGCTAATCCGTACAAATTCGGATCATCAAGCGATAAATCCGACTTTTCGCCGATGAACAACTTAATGATGTCACTGTCAATGTGTGAGTTTTGAGTCATCTGTACGAATTATTAGTGTACGAATATTGTTAACGTCGTCATTAGTCAGTTGGAAGTTTTGTTTTTGCATGTAAGTGTGCGGAACTGCACTTGTGTGCACATTTCCCCCCGCAAAAAACGCCAGAACTATTTTAAAGGTAATCTACCGCTAAGGCTACTCCCTTCCGGTAGGAAGCCCGCGTTGCTCTAAGGTTGCGAGGGATGTGCTTTTCATTGACCAATAGAAACCAATTGGCTCAGGCCTGAACTATATGTTCTCCTAAAATGTACAATTCTCAAAACGTCTGCGTTTTTACAATGTTCAAACTTCTATTTTGACAGCTTTCTCGAAATGTCTGCTATTCAAAATGTGCACAATCTCAGGAAGTCGTCTATTATAGGTTCTGGATTTCCGTTATGTTCACTTTTGTATTTAGGCTACCGTCTTATTATGTTTGTTTTCCCATAATGTCTGCTTTATTTTCAAAGGATTTTCGCTTTCAAATGATAAAGATATTTTAGGTAAATTAAGGTTCATTATTGCAGACTTTTTTGGAATAGGTAAGACTTTTCTGGTATGCCGAAATTGTAAGATGGGCGGATGTTTTAAGGTCGCAGACATTTTCGGAATAATCTCTTTCTGGAAAGGGAACATTATACGAAAACTGTCATTCTTGGAGACAGAAATTATAAGAAGCTGACAATATGCAAAGGACATATGCGGAAAAGCAGACATGATTTGTCAGATTACTTTTCCCATAATATTTGTTTCCTTGCAGCAAAATTCCATTTCGCGTTTTTTCACGAATTTTATTTTTACAAGCCTGTTTTTTTCATGAAGCTTATTTTCACATTCGCATTCTTTTTGTGTCGCATTTTTCCCCAGTCGCGTTTTTCCCCAATCCCAATCGGTACAGAAACAGTCTCGACGGAGCTCCGCTGGCGCGGAGCTCCTATCCTGAGTGGTTATGGCCCTTCGGGCCGATGCAAAACTAACATAACCTAAATCTACCTATAAGCCGTTAAGCCTGGTTTTGTGGTTTAGTATTGGGATACATAAGACTCGATGGGAAACAGGAGCTAGGTGATACCAGGGCTCCATAGACACTGTTTCTGTTTCGATTGGGATTGGGGAAAAACGCGACTCAGAAAAAACGCGAATGTGAAAATAAGCTTCATTAAAAAGCAGACTTGAAAAAAGAAAAAAAAAAGTGAAATGAAAATTTGCTTCAAAGAAAAAAAGATTATAGGAAAATAATCTAACAAACCGCAGACATTTTGGGAAAAATGTATTTTAGGAAAACGGACGTATTTCAGGCCTGAGCTGCTTCATTTACACATCCTCGCGGAGCACATCTCTTGTGGAAACAGCTGAGCGGAGCGATGAAGTATATAAATGAACCGTTTCTATTGGTCAATGAAAAACACATTTCTCGCAAAACATCCTCACATTACTGGTGGAAAGGGTGCTTTAAACGTGCGCTTTGAAAACACTTTCAGGCCCTTATATTATACTAGCTTTTGCCCGCGGCTCCGCCCGCGCGGTTATCGCGCGCTGTTCCCTCGGGAACTGTGCATTTTTCCGGGATAAAAAGTAGCCTATGTCACTCTCGGGCCCATAAACTATCTCTATGCCAAAAATCACGACGATCCGTCGCTCCGTTACGGCGTGAAAGACGGACAAACACACAGACACCGTTTCGCATTTATAATATTAGTACAGATAATCAACAACTGGATCAGAAACAACTATACGTAAACACCCACCCAGACAGTACTACAGACTACGTAATTGAACGAGATAGATATAAGCCGATTTAGATTAAATTAGTTAAGTATGGAGGTAATTTTAAACCCTGGGTAGGACGTAGGATAGTTTTTATCTTGGCAAATTGCATTATCCCCGCTCTTTATAGGACCAAGCATTTAATGAACCCTATTCAATTACTACGGCGATGACCATTGTAGACCATTGTGAACCAATGCGAAACATTGTGAACCAATGCGGACCAGTATGAACCAATGTGGTACACTCTGAACCAATGTGGAACACTGAACCAATGTGGACCATTATGAGCCAATGCGAACCATTATGTACTTCTTTAAAGAAAAACATTATTTACCTCATTGCCAAGGGCTGCCGCGACACTTGTCAACAGACATAATAGCACCACGCAAGCCTCGTAGTACGTTAGCATCGAACGGTCGACCAGGGCACCCGGTTTCCGGAATTGACATTAGTTTTCGAGAGCTCCGAGACGGCAGTTATCGGGGAGAAGAGCCTTTATATAATTTTGAGAGTTCGAAAAAGAGTTCCAGTTTATTTTTTGTTTATGGCGCGTTATTTTTTTGTTTTAGTCTCTCCGATTTTTGTATACACTTTAAAACACTTTTTAGTTTTCTTTACAGTTATCACACTTCACTTCGATTTTTTTTAAACACCACACTTCACTGTCTTTAGAAAAGTTTATTGGCTTTATAAATACAACTGGAGATCTGTGTAAATAAATAAGAGCTTTCCTAAAAAAGGCGCAATCTCCTAAAGCTGTGTTTCCACCAGAGATTTTTGACGATGCATTGCGATGTGTTTGTCGAGAAACCAATCGAAACGTTTCATCACAGATATAAATTACACTAGATAACGCAATCTGTTAGAAAACCAACCGTGTCACTTTTTAGGGTTCCGGAGCCAAAATGGCAAAAACGGAACCCTTATTGTTTCGCCATGTCTGTCTGTCTGTCTGTCTGTCCGTCCGCGGCTTTGCTCAGGGACTATCAATGCTAGAAAGCTGTAATTTTGCACGGATATATAAGTAAACTATGCCTACAAAATGGTACAATTAAAAATTCAAAAAAAATTTTTTTTAGCCTACCTCCCATGGACGTAAAGTGGGGGTGTTTTTTTTTTTGTCATCCAACCCTATAGTGTGGGGTACCGTTGGATAGGTCTTTTATAATAAACCATTAGGGGTTTGCTAAGATGATTTTTCGATTCAGTGATGTGTTTGCGAAATATTCAACTTTAAAGTGCAAATTTTCATTAAAATCGAGCGTCCCCCCCCCCTCTAAAATCTAAACCGGTGGGTGGAAAAATTTGAAAAAATTCAGGATGGTAGTAAGTATATCAAACTTTCAAGGAAAACTATAGCGGCCAAGTTTGCTTGAGAATTATTAGTAGTTTATGAGTAAATAGCATAAAATATACCTAAACTTGGAAGATTCCGTATAAAATACGTTCATAACAAACACATATCTTGTAATACATCCTTGCACGTCTCCGGTGGAAATGCAGAGTAAAAACTTATATATGTACTCTGTGGTAAAAACAATAAATTTAAAAAATCAAAACCCGACTGCGTTAAAAAATACTAAAAAGAAGAAAACCAGACGTGGTCTAGAACTCTGTTAAGTAGATAACTTAAACTGTCGGGACGCATTATAGATACTAAGAACTTTTGAGCTGGTCGCGATTTGAATGGGTCCCGACTGTTGAAGTTTAAGTTAGCTACTTAACAGAGTTCTAGCCCACGTCTTGTTTACTTCTTTTTAGTATTTTTTAACGCAGTCGGGTTTTGATTTTTTTAATTAATTGTTTTATTTCATACTTTTTTTGTAATCTGTTTTTAAATCTCTTCATTTTGATACCCTACTCGACAGGTTTGAATGAAAAAAATTTTTTTAAGTCTCACAATTTGGCTAAAAAAAACCCGCTGTTGTATTTTTTAAGAATTTCATGTACCCAGTGTCACTCGCGCCATTAAGACGAATCCAATGACGTATCTTTTATCAAAATCGGCTCAGCCGTTGAGTAGTTATGAGAGGACATAGGAATATACATACATACATACGGGTCAAACACATAACTCTCCTTCTTCGCAGTCGGGTAAAACACATAACCCTCCTTCTTAACCCGACTGGTAAAAAGACAGCAAAACAACCATATATTTTTTTTTAACAATCGCCATCAAATATGTCAGAGCGGCCAAGGTGGTCAAAAATAGTTCATATTTCGATATTTTTGGTCAACTTGGCCGCTCTGAAACATGTGATGGCGACTGTATGCCTTATTTTGTGTTTTTAACCCCCGACGCAAAAAGAGGGGTGCCTGTCTATGGTACCGTAGCTCCTAAACGGGCGGACCGATTTGAATGCGGTTTCTTTATTCGAAAGCAGGTATTCTAGCGACGGTTCTTAGACATGTTTCATCAAAATCGGCTTAGCCGTTTTTGAGATATTGAACTTTCTCGTACGTATAACTGAATTTTACAGCGCATTGGTTTTAACTCTCAATATGATAAATAAACAAATGTTAAAATAATGTATGCAAATTTTTCTTCGTAACGCCTACAGATAATACACGGAAGACTCAGACCAAGTAACATAATTATATTGTCATTGTTAAGTATTATTATTAAGATAAAATTAAAATACTAATATTAGCATTATTTATTTATTTTATTTTTTTATTTAGTTTGACATTTTGTTTTATTTATCTGGTGTAATAATCTAATATGATTTAATGTAATTTGTGTGATTTGATTTTATGACATTATTTAATTAAGTAAGAATATTCATATTAGCATCAATCCTAGAGTAAGTTAAGGATAAGTTGTTGCTTTGCCCTAGCAGGGTCCATGTAGCACTGTAATATTTATTTGCCATCTTATAATACCATGGCTGCAACGAAAAGAAGCTTATCCTGGACGTGTCCGACACGCTCTTGGCCGATTTTTTACTGGCAACACTGCACAAACACTTGAAACGCCGCGCGACCGGCGCCCGCGTCGCCAACTGGCTCTATACTACTATAAGCAAAACTCGAACTTCGTATATTGCGGTCGCGCCGACGCTTACATTATTCAATACGAGAGTGAGAGGGACGGTACGATACGCACGTCGAATTTCGTAGTAGCTCAACTGACGCCGCCAGGAGTGGATGCCAATTTTCGCAACGGATAACTGTTGAATAGTATGACTGGGATTAATTTACTGAATCAGGCGTTACTTTGCGGAGGTCCATATCAATGAACTAAAATAATTTCCTTGCTCACCCGCGACCTTACGATAGCTAAGCTTATGCAAAATATGCGTGTTCATGCTGTTCCTCCACCTCCACACTGTAAGAACACACACAAATCACACAAACCCATCTATCACCACCACCACACTACACTGACGCGTTTCGAACTCAACCAGAGCTCATCTTCAGAGTGACACAACCGTACACCATGCTACCAGTTGTTAGAGTTGTTGTGTTGTTGTTGTTTCGTGACGTTTTCCCGACGTCAAGAAATTTTGGATGTTTTATGCAGTTTATGTTTTATGATCTCGTCCTCAGGGTTAAATATTCATGACGGAACAACTTTTTTAGAAATACTCATAAGGAATAGCTCATAAGGATATGAACATTCCAGTAGTTGTAAAATACTGTATTCTTGCCAGATCCTGTAGCAAAAAAAGTGACTTTAAAAATTACTCACTCTAAAAATCCTTCTCCGCCATTTCAAAAAAACTATATATAGCCGCATAACTATTAGATAATTCGATATATCAGTTCGGCCGTTACTTTACAATGAAACATACTATCCTCCCAGCCTATATACGTCCCACTGCTGGGCACAGGCCTCCTCTCAGAACAAGAGGGCTTGGGCCATAGTTCCCACGCGGGCCCAGTGCGGATTGGGAACTTCACACGCACCATTGAATTGCTTCGCAGGTTTGTGTAGGTTTCCTCACAATGTTTTCCTTCACCGCAAAGCTCGTGGTAAATTTCAAATGTAATTCCGCACATGAATTTCGAAAAACTCATAGGTGCGAGCCGGGGTTTGAACCCACGACCCTCTGTTTGAGAGGCGATAGGTCAAACCACTAGGCCACCACGGCTCCAATGAAACATACTATCTTATGATAAGATATGTTTTTGATCGAGATCTAGTTAAATCAAATCAGCATACTAAAGTGTAGACAGATAACCTAACCAACTTAGAAGTGTTGAAAGACCTAGAATTTCATTTCAAACACAGAATATACCTTCCACCGCCTAACTTTGCCTAAAAGTTCATTGCCACGACTAGTACCTACCACAAACACTATAAAGGTATAATTCCAACAATTGAATAGGCGCTATACCGTTAAGCGATTCGAACACAATCCGGGAGTAACGTAAAGACGTCGCATAAAAAATGTATCTCAAAAATGCGTCAAAACTGAGTGTTAAGTAATGAACTTTTAGGCAGAGAGGAAACTCGCTTTCACGTAAAAAAGGCATGAAAATCGCTCAATACGTTTGAGAGATACGATGCCACAGATAGATAGACATTGGTCTCAAACTTATTAACACTCCTATTTTTTCCGTCGGAGGCTAAAACCGGTCAAGTGCGAGTCGGACTCGCGCACGAAGGGTTCCGTATGTACCATCATCTAAGTATACAACATTAGACATTAGCAAAAAAACGGCAAAAAAATCTAGTTTGTTGTATAGGAGCCCCCTTAAATATTTATTTCATTTTTATTTAATTGTTTATTTTTAAATTGATTATACAACTAAAGGTTCTGTAATATTTCAAGCGTCTACCTGTTAGCGTTATTAATGGGCCAATCAACTATTTTACCGACACTTTGGGCGTCTCCTGCGTTACCAAAAATGTCTCTGGCGTTACCAAAAAATCGTACTTCCGGTGGTAGATTTTTTTTGACATTCATAAGTGCTTGTTATAGCCTAAATTGAATAAAGATATTTTGACTTTTTTATTTTGACTTCCAACAAGATATTTCACGGTTTAATAGGTTGAACTTACGTAGGATGGCATGTATTCATTTACACCATCTATTAAATTACAGAAAAAACATGTTTAGGTACTTACAAAAATCTGCAATTTTTTGAAAAATGTCGCGGACAAATTAGTGTCGGTTAAAAAGTTGATTGGCCCTAATATCAAGCAAAAAACGGCAGAACAATCCTTTGTTCTACGTTTGCTGTATGGGAGCCCCCCTTAAATATTTATTTTCTTCTGTTTTTAGGTTTTTAGTATTTTGTTGTTATAGCGATAATAATAAATAAATTTGTGAAAATTTCAACTATTACGACTCAAGAGATAGAGTCCTGTGACAGACGGACAGACAGACAGCGGAGTCTTAGTACTTAATAGGGTTCAGTTGGCACCGTTTGAGTACGGAACCCTAAAAAAAGTATAATAGAAATCGAAACACCTATTTCCATTGGAAAGAAGTTTTTGTAATAAAAGTGTGTTTTAAATTTGGGGTAGTTTTTTTTTGGGTACTTAAGTAGTAATAAACTGAGTCAATAAAAGAATGAGGGCTATCGCGTGTGAATTCACCGCTGGAGGCGCTAGTGTAGCGAGAGGTCTCCGAAATCTCTAATGTCACTTTTTGGGTGAGCTACGCGGGTTTATTTATAATTAGAATAATTTTGTGAATATTTTGCAATATCTGAAATTAATTATGGCAATGAATGTCTGTGTTTTGAGACACTTTTGTCTTTCGGAAACCTTTGTCCTCCCTTTTTTCCGCACGAAACGGAACTACACAACACTATAGCATGCTCGATATTTTTATGGTAAGGTTTTAAGGTATTAAATATGATTTAAATGTACTTAAATTTTGTTTTTACGCCCGTAGTAACAAACTAACCACTGTAGCGCCATCTGACGGCTCAGCTAGGGACTGCACGAGCGACGGTTATGTTGCCCGCTCTCGCCGCGCTCGAACCGTTCGCGTGCCCGCGCGTTTTAGCCAATAGAATAATTTATTTTCTCCCCACTCTGATATCTTGTCTCTGGGGACGCGCCATGTTCTTCTTCCGAGAACTGCTAGACGCTAAGCTTACAATTTCGTGTGTGACGCTCGCTTTTTCTTAAACTCTGTTTCTGTCTAATATTATATAATATTATTTGTACCCTAAACTCTAAATGTGGTGTGTTTATGCTCGTGTGTGTATTGGATGATTATACGCTTTATTGCCCTGGAACCTGCCCTTTTCTTCTACTCCATTCCACGAGGACGCCCCGCTACACTGGCTGCCCAACTTGCGGCACGACTCCAAGAAGCCGCCTTCTCAGTTTGCACGACGCTTTTTACATCATGCCTCGCACGCGCCGAAATAGATCGCTCGACGACGACGACGATACAGAAGCCCGCCATGATTGGAGCCCTGGTCACGTCACTGCTATGTTCGAGACGCTGCAGCGATCGCAGATGGAAGCTTTCGAGAAACTGATAAACAGAGTAAGCGATTCAGTACCACGAATGACGTCGTCTCCGTCTCCGACCTTCACGAGGACGCCCCGCTACACCACTATAATTCAGGCAGGACCTTTGTCTACAGTGGCGCCCACTGGTGAGCGCGTAAACGATAGCCCTCGTTCTGTAAACAACAAGTGTATGAGGACGGAAAAACTTCACCTCTCATAAATCAAAGTTTGGATGCACAAGGCGAGGGGTAAATTATACCGACCTCGCTTCGCCGTTCACAGACCTTAGTCTTTGCATTTTATTGGGTGTGTGTAGTTAAAACAAGTAAAATTTAACTATCTGCAAGTTGGTAAAACAAGCTCATAAGTTGTTGCTTCATACGATTAGTTAATCTCCAGTTACGTTCGAAGATGATAAATAAACTTATAAAAATACCGTGAAAAGTCCAGTTTTTACTTGCACTCGCGTATTTTTCTAAACATCATAACAAAATCACAACAAACATTTTTCATAGCAAATTGAGAAAACATTCAAAATCATAAAACTGACACTGACTTCGGTTGACTTGACATGTTGTCAAAGGCTAGGCGGGCGGCCAGTATGAAGGCATAAACAATATATTTACTAATTGTTTTCTTTTTATTGTCAATGGCTTCTCCACGTCAAACTTTCCCGCGCTTGTCCTTGACTTTTTAAACCACGCGTGACTACGGCATTGCATATTCAGCCACACTTTGTGATAAAGATAAACAAAAACGTAATCAGTTTTAAAGCAAATTATTGATTATATTAAATGGTTTCTAAACTCCCGAGCTTATTATCAAGTAAAAGTTAATAATACAATGTTGCCCGTCGTAACAATATCCAACCTTATATAAGAAAAAAATATTTAGTCTATGGAACAACCAACAACAAACATCAATTTCTCCCGCGCTTTATTATGTGCGCCTGCAATTTTTTTTATGACGTTTTAAGCGTAACGTTTTCACACACTCTTTAAACACTTTAAACTATTAACAGTCGAATAAATCTTTAAAAATACCGCAACTAATTTGTTAACTTCGAGATTAAAATACGTTAAAAAATAACTTAACACTTTTTCTAATGTGATTTTCGCGCCGCTGTGCAAGATGGCCGTCGAACTTTTTTAAATTCCCACGTGGCGACGGCAGCGTGGTTTCGGCCAGTGCTATCATTTTGTATCTAGTCGTCATTTCGCACTGTTATTTTTAGCGGCGGTTTTGAGACGCGACGCGACGTCTTGGCTTATTGTTGTAGGAATGTATGACTATTAAAAAAAAAGTAAAGTGCTGGTTAGTGTTTTTAAACAGTTTATTTATTAGTTTCAATCGTAATTAAACTATGTAAACAAATCGTGAAATTTGATCTTTACCCACTTGCAATGTTCTGATTGACTTAACATTTGGTACAAAAATCTCATCGAAATAGATCCAATGAGGGCTATCGTTTTTTGTCTCACTAGATGGCGCACTGTTGCGTGAGGTTTTTAAGTTTGGCTTTCAAAGTCTGTTATTACGGGCGTGAAAACCAAGTTTAGATTAAAATCATATTTAATACACCTTTAACCGTACCATAAAAATATCGAGCATACCACAGTGTTGCATAGTCCCCGTTTTGTTCGGAAAAAAGGGAGGACAAAGGTTTCCGAAAGACAAAACTGTCTCAAAACACAGACATTCATTGCCCTGGAACGCATATAAATTTGCCATAATTAATTTCAGATATTGCAAAATATTCACATAATTATTCTAATTCTAAATAAACCCGCGTAGCTCACCCAAAAACTATGAGATTTGACATTTCGTAGACCTCACGCTACACTAGCGCCTCTAGTGGCGAATTCATACGCGATAGCCCGCATTGAGCTACAAGGCCATAGACATACACACGCAACAAATGTATAGCTGTCTTTTTGCGAAGGGGTTTAACAAAAAATATTTAACTATTTATGAAAGATATTTTCGTTTTAAAAAAAAATATTTCTGTGACAGGCTAGTTGACGCTAGAATCGGCATTAAAAAAACTAAGTAAATGAGCCAATCGCAAGCAAGATTGAAACGCCAAACAGACCTCACGATACTTACGCCATCTAGCGATATTCCTGTCAGAAAAGCCAGTGTGTAAATGTGTAAACAAATGACTCTTCTCTCTCTCTTTCTTTCAAAGTCAAATGACAAGCACATTTCAGATTCCTGGTTGTCTAGAATCACTCCTATATAAATATAGTATGAAAGACCTTAAATTCTACTTCTAACGCCCACAAAGGCGTTTAAAAAAAGACGCGGGTTCGATGCCATTTCGTTATTCGGGTCATGTATTTGTGCGCGTACGCACCTGTACACGTTTTACTGATATAAATGCGAAAATTTGTATGTGTTTGTTGGCCTTTCACGCTAACGGCTGAACGAATTAGGATGAAATATTTTTTGGAAGAACAAGCTTTTATCCCGATATTCCCGGAGGATAACATTGTCACGCGTTCCTTATGCATTGTAAATAAAGATCACGAATTAATATTGTTTATATAAAAGGGGGAAAACTAGTATGCGGGTCACCTGATAGGAAGCAATCACCGCCGCCTATAGACACCCGCAACACGAGGGGTATCAGAGGTGCGTTGCCAGCCCTTTGAAAGAAAGTTTTAAGTTCCCAAACTGAGCCGCGTGGGTACTACGGCCCAAGCCCTCTCATTTTGGGTGGGACGTATAAATAAGTATAGGCCGAGGTATGACATGTGTGACTCTTTACTGTACCACAAAACAGATAGGTACACATGTCAATCTCATGTATGTACTTCACTTTTTATACCTACGCTCGACGGTAGTTCTAGGGTTGTCAACTATGGCTTATGCACGAAAAACTATCGTGCACTCGTATCTAGTTGTTGGATTTATTGTTGAGAATAAAACAGGAAGAATGGAAACATAAATTAATAATAAGTAAAAAAAAATTGAGATCACCACCGCCCATTGACACCTGCAACTCCAGAGGATTGCAGATGCGTTGCCAACCTAGAGGCCTAAGATGGGATACCTCAAGTGCCAGTAATTTCACCGGCTGTCTTACTCTCCAACAGTGCAAGCACTGCTGCTTCACGGCAGGAATAGCGAGTAGCAATCCGGGCGGACCTTGCACAAGGCCCTACCACCTGCGCAATATATTAATGTTAATGTCATTGTTATATTACAAATTTGTCACAGAAAATATCTTGCGAAGATTTCGACATTGGCAAAATGCACGATTATTATATTTTAAAGTGTAATAAATTCGCATTCTCCATTATTGCACAAAAAAGTTCACAGACGCGTGTCTCAAGCGGATGGCACTCGCGCTCGCACTGGTCCCAACCGGTCCCAGATATCGTGTCCGTGAACAGTGTCTAAGTGTGCGTTGCTCGAGCGCACTTTATATGTAGATTGATTTCTGTAACCTATCTATTTTGTGACTGGACATAAAACATTATAAAATTAAATTAACAGATAAGCCTCTTAGGCTAACTCACGCTACTCTCGCTCTCCACGAAAAATTCACCCCCCCCCCCCCCTTACTTATTTATTTACGTAAACGGACCGTGATTGACTAATCTCACCTGATGTAAAGTGCAGATGAGGCCAAAGGTGTATCTCTCTGGTTCAGTAACAGCCTATTCAATCTAGCCTACAATAAGCCCTATAGGTTATATAACTATTACATATTTGACGACCGGATGGCCAAGTGGTTAGAGAACCTGACAACGAAGCTCGAGGTCCCGGGTTCGATTCCCGGCCGGGGCAGATATTTGTGTGAATAATGCGAATGTTTGCTTTTGGGTCTTGGATGTTTAATATGTATTTAAGTATGTATTTATTTCTCTTAATGGTGGCCATAAGGCTTGGGCCAATCTCAGTTAAATTAAAGATAAATATATTCTTCTTATTCACGTTGTACGGTGATTGTAGTTTTTGCAACTTGATAGCAAAATTCCAGAAACCACGCGGAGACAACTTGCGCATTTAAAATGTCAGACACGAGAGCAATATAGAATTTTGTGATCACTGTTCACTGTTAAGGTTAATCGCCGCATAAAACACTATCAAAATTATACTTCAACTAGCCAAAGAAGCAGAATTACCAAAATTAGATATCGTCTACATCCGCCATGTTCGAATGCTACAAATCGAATCATGTATTTAAGTAGTATTTATTTAACTATATAAGTATGTTTATCCGTTGCCTAGTATCCATAGTACAAACTTAGCTTAGTTTGGGACTAGGTCAATTGGTGTCAAGTGTCCCGTAATAATTTATTTATTATTAACTATTTGAAACAAAGAAAAAAGTCTGATAATCATATCAAACACGCTGTGGGTTTTTGCTTGTACCTTGAACTTAACACGCGAAGACCACTGCATTCAGCTGAAGATCTAGAAATCCAGGCAGACATCGAAAGCGAAACTGTCTAATGTTAACTAAAAACGAGTGCATGGAAAAAAAGAGCCAAAAAAAACAAGCGATCGTCCTTGGTCCTTCGAGATTGGGTTTTTGAGAAAATCAGGAGAAGTTTCCTAATGAACTAGAGTCCTAATCAAAACTAAATAATCTGTCAGTTAAGCAGCGTTTCCACCAATAATGTGCGAGGATGTGTTTTTCATTAACCAATAGGAACGTTTCATTTACACATCCTCGCATCTCCAGTGGAAACAGCTGAGCGTAGCGAGGCGAGGTAAATGGAGCGTTTCTATTGGTTAAGGAAAAACACATAATTCTCGCACCACATCCTTGCACATTATTGGTGGGAATGCTGCTTTAGATTATTGGAAAATATTGGACAAGTTTTTATTTGACAATGAGGCTATACAGGCAAAATATCGCTAGATGGCGTTAGTATCGTGAGACCATTTGACGTTTCATTCTTGCTTGCGATTGGCTCATTTAGTTATTCAACCAATCACAATCCTATATACGTCTCATTGCTGGGCACAGGCCCTCAGAACCCACGCGGGCCCAGTGCAGATTGGGTGCTTCACACGCACCATTGAATTGCTTCGCAGGTTTGTGCAGGTTACCTCAAGATGTTTCCCTTCACCGCAAAGCTCGTGGTAAATTTCAAATGTAATTCCGCACATGAACTTGGAAAAACTCAGAGGTGCGAGCCGGGGTTTGAACCCACGATCCTCTACTTGAGAGGCGATAGGTCAAACCACTAGGCCACCACGGCTTGTCCACCAACCAATCACAAACATGACGCAAATGTCAAACGGATCTCACGACACTAACGCCATCTAGCGATATTGCGCCTGTACCAAAACCGTCATAAAATAAAAAAAAGATGAAGATATAAACTTTGACGCTTCATCTGCCATTTATTGTTTGACAGACAATAGAATTTTGTCTAATATTTTTATGATAAACTAACTGTTGGACTAAATGTTATTATATATTTTTTTACCCCAATCGACGAACAATTACATAAACCAGGCGTTATTTTTGACTAAAATCACCCCGCGATATGAGGGCCATTTCACGACGCCACCAATTACAATATACCTACAAGCGGTAATCTCTTTTCAACGCATACTGTTAAACAAAGACTACCGCTTGTAAATTGCAACTTGTTAGCTTCGTGAAATAGGGATGGTCGCGAAATAGCACTGCAGTCAGTTTAAGTTCATCAATTTTATCATGTTCCTTCAAAAATCCAATTGCAAATTCTAGAAACTTCTCCTGATTTTCGCAGACATTGGAAACAAGACTTACCGCTTTGATATCTTCTATGTCCTTATCATCCAATATTTTCCGTCTAGCTGACGGCGTGTCAGGGCTGGAATCCTCTGTAGGCTCACTAACAGTGCTCTCTGTGCTTGTCTCCATAGATTTAACACCATCTTCTATCTCACTATCCAGATTCTCACTACGCTTCTTCAAGAAGTTTTCGTGTTCAAACGTTTTATTCTCAAATCCTGTACCGCTGGGAGATTCTATATCATTATCGAGTACTAATCTGTCTTCTTCAGAATCTATGTATTTCAAGTTAACTTTTTTACGCGTATCTTCCTCTTCTTTCTTAGGAGTAGAACCGGATGCAATAGGCTGCGAAATCTGTATATACGAAGCGAAATTAGACGTGTGTTTCGGCGCTTTGACTTGCTTCTCTATATCATTCTTAATTTCTTTTAGCTTAGGTTTTACTTCAGGGCTGCTACGCTTTTTGCGCTCATGGTCCCCATCGCCGTTTTCTACTTGTATTACAGTGGATTTTTCTAGAATCTTCCCTATAGGATTGTTAGGATCTAACTGACTTTTGATGCTAGCTAGCCGGTCCGTCGGTAGCTTTGTAGTTAGTGAAGTAGACATGCCATTTCTTTCGATGACTGGTTTAGCTAATGAGGTGGGTTCTGATATAGTTTTGGATAGTGAAAGATCTGAGTTAGAATTCGAACGGGAACTAGAGCTGTCCCATCTATGGCTGTACCCATTCTTTTCGGCGTAAGGCAAATGAACGGGTACAGGTTTCTCGTCTTTCGATAATACTTTCGAATAGCCGTTTTCGACTTCTTTTAACTGGTTGTAGTAATGGTCGGCTGTTTTTGAATATCTAGTGTCATTGGCAGGTAGTTTCGTGACAGTCATTTTAGAATCGAAACGCTTTCTTATTTCAGATACTGACGGTACTTCGTTACCATTGCTGTCTTTAGTACCGTTAGTCATTGAATTTCTTTTGCTGTAGCTTGTCGTTGGCGAGGTTTCCTTGTAGGACCTTCTGCCTTCTGGCCTCTGGGTCAAAAAACATCCCGGTTTATTTCAGCTTCTTTTATTTTGGCGCCGTGTCTGTGTGTGTTAGTTCTTGGGAGGTCTGATGACGTCATGGAGTGCTTGTCAAGCAGTTAAAGTGACAACTATAGAAGCAATGGCTCTCTTAGTGCGGCGGTTAATGAACATACACACACACACACACGCGCAAACATGGTTTGTGTGTCTGCGAAAGGTTATGTGTGAAGGTTACCTAGAGAATAATGGCGTCACTAGATAGCGAGGGCCTGTTTCACCACTCAAGTAGGTAAGTTTTATGCGACAGATATCTATGATGCCGTCTTTGTTTCTTTTGTCCGAAGAAAAGGAGACAGCATCTCATTTATTATCTGTTACATAAAATTTATCACTTAACTACTGCACGTAGTACTCCAGATTCATTATATATCTTTATAAATTCCGCTGTATATCACAGCCACACTTAAATCAGCGGCCTTATTGTCAAACATACTTGTAATCACAATCGTTTTCACTACTTCTTTCTGTCACACGTGTTAGATGAGGGTAGAAAGAGATGATGAATGCGGTCGCAGACGTCAGCACGTTAGACAATACGGCCACGGATCTTAAAGTATCCAAAACAAGCCATAGTGAAATAGCTGAAAAGGAATATGTTCTATCAAAGATATTATATCGCAGACACACACACCATAATATATCCAATGATGAATTAGACTTAAGTGCTACTACATAACTATATCTTATGACACGTTAACTGAATCATATCCAAAGACGGTAGGAGTCGAAACCATAATGTCACCAATTTGATGATACCGTAAAAGAATATATTTTTTAATGTGATATACTCTCGATATACTAGTAACTTCAAAGCAATCTTTATCTTATTAAGTCCGTTTACTGTGAGACGTTCCACATTTCCAAATTTCATTATTTTGATTTACTAAGGAGTACGTGATGCGATAGGTGTTTCGTTTTGTACAAGCTTTTATTTAACTTCCCATGTTTCTTTGTTAAGCTCAAATGTAGTAAGTGAAATTGAATCCGCTTCCCGGATAGATCTATTTGAAATTTGGTATACATTTGCAGGTTGGATGAGTACGGTACAATGCAGGTGCAGTCATCAAAAAGTAGTGCGGAAAAAAATGGCCGAAAACTTTTTTTTTCCAAACCAAAATGACATTATGACTTCGACACCATCCCAACACATTTCAAGTCAAATCTCAACTTACCTCGGCAATGGTAGCCGCTGCATTCCTCGGCTTCCGCAACCTAGAACCATCGGCAGCTGGCGGTCTTCCGATATCATTAGATATAGACTTAGACCTCGCTATTTCATTTTGCTGTTGCTGCACCCTCTGTGTATACGGGACATAATTCGCTGGAGAGTATTTGTTGTATAACTCAGCTGTAGACATAGCCATAGCAGCTGAACTTGGAATTCTCTTCGGCCTTTCTTTACTACTTTCGCTTCTAGTAGTTGACACATCTCTGCCTCTAGATTCGCTTCGTTCAGACCTATACCTAGTGGATATTCCACTGTCGGAGTCAGTAACACTCGGTGCCCTCGTTCTACTATATTCGACTAGGGATGATTTTCGCTCTCGTTTGCCATCAACATCGTTAAATCTGCTGGAGTATTCGGAAGTTCTGGTGCCGTATGAGTTGCGAAGAGTTGAGGATACATAAGTCCCGCTGCTGCTGCTTCGGAAATAAGGTTTGTCGAGACTTGAAGATGAAGTTAAGGTGGATCGGTATGATCCTGAGAGGGTGGTGCTACTGTTTATATAAGGCGATACGACAGGCATTTTGGTTGTGTTTTATTACATTCTAGTGCAATTTGATCTTCGATTTTGATCTTTGCATGTTGCGCTGCGTCTGGTCTGTAACAAGGGAGATTTTGTTAGTTAATTTGTCTATTTTTTTCACTAAATAAATATTTTAGGAAATAATCGCTTCGAAGAAAATTGTAAGAATTGTGTCCGTCCGTATACCGGTAAATACGGGACCCTATTACTAAGACTCCGCTGTCCATCCGTGCTGCCGTCTGTCATCAGGCTGTACCTCATGAACCGTTTTTATCAGAATTAAAATATATATATGTTGAATAACTTTATAAAATGACTGATGTAATGAAAACTGGCCAAGTCAAATCTAACCTACTTTAAGATCTCACATTTTTAAATAACAGCAATTGTTATAGGTATCCAATAAAGCAAAGAAATAGAGTTTAATACTTGTTCATATAATGTTATTTTGTTCCTATAAATACATATTTAGATTTTGCATACAACTTGGCACTCATTTAGATCTCCATTCTTTTCGCGGCGAAGCCCACAGCCAAGCATAATTTTTGTATTGAACTCAGCTCTTTTTTACATTTATGTTTTTGGTGGGATTAACTGCTAAAGTATCCTACACTGATTATGGTCCGACATGCTCTTGGCCGGTTTTTACTGTTGTATGTTAGGTTGCTTGTATGTCTCTGTCTCTATACCCATAGAGACGTAGATATACTCTACATGAATATTATACTGCACCAGATTTTCTCCTGAAATTTACCATATGTTACAAACTGTCAAAATTATCATTTATTATTTAAATAGTAACGTTATCCTTTAATGATTGCTAGACTAAAGGTGCCTTTCCACAAGCAACGAGAGACGAGGCAGAGCGAGACGATAATTGAAAGTATAACAAAATTTCGATTGGGTAAACTAAACCAATGAGGGCTATCGTTTTTTTGTCTCACTAGATGGCGCACTGTTGCGTGAGGTTTTTAAGTGTGGCTTTCAAAGTCTGTTATTACGGGCGTGAAAACAAAGTTTAGATTAAAATCATATTTAATACATCTTAAAACCGTACCATAAAAATATCGAGCATGCCACAGTGTTGCATAGTCCCCGTTTTGTTCGGAAAAAAAGGGAGGACAAAGGTTTCCGAAAGACAAAACTGTCTCAAAACACAGACATTCATTGCCCCGGAACGCATATTTGCCATAATTAATTTCAGATATTGCAAAATATTCACAAAATTATTCTAATTATAAATAAACCCGCGTAGCTCACCCAAAAGCTATGAGATTACTAGCGCCTCTAGTGGCGAATTCATACGCGATAGCCCTCGTTACTTTGCTCACCCGCGAGCTTATGATTCTACATTTACGCAAGAAATTTGTGTTCACGCAGCTCCTTTACCTCCCTCCACACTGTAAGAACACACACCATCACACAAACCCAACCACCACCACCACACTACGCTGACACGTTTCGAACTCAATCAGAGTTCATCACCAGGGAAACGAGTCGTGTGTCATCGCGCCGGCCCGCGCGGTTTCTTTGGTGGAAATGGGTCGGAGCGATTCCAATTTTCGTCCTCCCTCGTCTCGCCACGCCTCACTGGTGGAAAAGTACCTTTACACTCTCGCTTTGCCTTTGATTTCGGTACATAGAGATCCATGAACAAAACAAGTTACAATAACAGCAATAACCCTCCTTCGCAGTTGGGTAAAAAGATTGATTACTGTTGGTTGAAAGAGGTCTAACATCTGGTGGCATGGTGAACGGTTGTGTTGCTCTGAGGATGAGCTCTGGTTGAGTTCGAAACGCGTCAGTGTAGCGTGGTGGTGGTGATCGATGGGTGAGGGGTGATTTGTGTGTTCATACAGTGTGGAGGCACACCTTTGTTGCATATACGTAGTTGTTGTAAGATTACGGGTGAGTAAAGTAATAGTTTAAAAGTTCATTTTTAATGGAACTTCGCAAAGTAACGTTTATTCAATAAATTAATTATCTTCGTATTTAATAATATGAATCATTTTAGGTAGTCATTTTACGATAATCCCTACAAGATTTCCTTGCGAACTTAAAAAGCACACAATAAGTTTTTATTTTATTGCATTCCTAATCTATAGATTTACTAAGTGGCTTTGCTTTTAGCTTTTTTAGGGTTCCGTAGTCAACTGGAACCTTTATAGTTTCGCCATGGTGTCTGTCTGTCCGCGGCTAAGCTCAGAGACCATTACTACCAGAAAGCTGTAATTTGGCATGAATCAAAGTCAAAGTCAAGTTAGGGTACCTCCCATAAACGTAGTGGGGATGATTTTTTTTTCACTTCTACCCTATGTTGTGGGGTATCGTTGGATAGGTATTTGAAAATTAATAGAGGTTTGCATAAACCATTTTTTATATTTTCGGAGAAATAATCTGTCCCCTCTAAATTTTGAACCGAACGCCTAAAAAATTTGAAAAAAAAATTGAAGTCAAACTTAAGTTTTTTTTAAATAAATCATTTCTAAGGCAAAGTTTATCGCCGCTGATCGCATTTTCATACATAAGTAGTTTCGTTCTAATTTACAAACAACACACTGAAACGAAATAAAACTTTGCGTCTATAATGGGAGCAGCTATTTTGATGTTTATACGCGTAATTCGATTTTATTCATATTCAATGTAACAAAATAAAATCACATTCATTTTAAGTTTTGTATGAGAGGAAATTCATTATTGTTTCTGTTACATTTTATTTTAACCAAAACTAATTATAAGCATCGTAATGGCTGCTCCCATTATAGTTGTATAGTTTTGATCCATAGTGCTGCTTGTAAATTAGAACAAAACTACGTTTGTATAAGGACGCAAGTGTACTGGGGACTCTTAAGTTAAGGCAAGGTCGGGAACTACGGAACCCTACACTGAGCATGGGCCGAGATGCTCTTAACCGGTATTTTGAATAAAAAAATAAGGCCTTTAACTTTATTCTTTTAAAGAAACAAAATATAGTTCATTTCAAAGGTTCATTTTAATCACTGCTTTTAAAAAACCTCTTATATAAAAATCATTCTTTTTCCTGAGCAAATTTTTTAAAACATTTCAAAGGTCAATTTGGTGATGTATTGATTGATTGAAGATTCTTTCAAGGTAGTGATGATTTGTCATTTTAAAGCCACTAGGTATTAAATAAGTGATTACGCGAATATACCTTTGTCGTATAATGAAGTCTAGACACAGTTTAAGTTTAACACTTAACACTAGGGTTATGGTTAACATTGTTAGCACCTCTAGACATTGCGGCAAAGCAAATTATGATGTAATATCTAGATTTAGATATGTAACTATTTGTATTTGTCATATTATGTTACTAGTCCGATCCTGCATGGAGTATTGCTGCCACCTTTGGGACGGTTCTGCTGAATATCAGCTAGCTGCTTTGGATTCGGTAGAACAGCGAGCGAAGAGGCTCATCGGCGTCACCTGCGATGCGGATTTTTGTCGTCAGAGCCTTCGTCATCGCAGAAGAGTGGCTTCCCTGTCGGTATTCTACAGGCTACATTTCGGAGAATGTGCTTCGGAATTGCACAACCTTATTCCACCTGCTCCTTTCTTCCACAGGTCGACCAGAAGTAGGCAGGGTCTCCACCCTTATGTTGTCAGTATTCCAAAAATCCGCAAAAAGCGTTTTCGCTCTTCCTTCATCAACCGCACAGCGAAAGAGTGGAATTCCCTGCCTGCGACTTTGTTTCCTGAACACTACAATTTGGCCACTTTCAAGTCTAGGGTGAATGAGCATTTACTAGGCAAGCGCGCTCTTTCGTAGGCCTCATCCTCGCGTTCCATCAGGCGTGATTGTGGCCAAACGCAAGCCTATACTATATAAAAAAAAAAACAAAAAAAAAGTCTTATGAGGGTTCTGTACCACATAAGGAATAATGGTACCTTTATAGAAGGGTCAAATCAATCAACTTTTTCTTGTTTATTATTTTGTCCCATAGCCATAGTCAAAAAGACAACAGTGTTCCTTAAAAAACTGTTACAACAACACACCGTTATCAGTGTTGCAGAACAATTGGTAACGCTAGGGATGGCACTGCACATATTTTTTTTTAACATGTGCCTATATATAATTTGATGCACCTTCTTTTAATTTATATATTTTAAGTTATAAAACAAAATAAAACCAAGAGGTTTCAGCCCCTAATTATACAGTCATTCAAAATGGTATTTCCATGCAAATTGCCATTATCAAAAACCTATAGGGTACTTTTGGTGGCGCTAGGAACTTGATATTTGGTATAATAAGAAAAGTCAGAAGAAGAAAATCTTTTTTTTTCCCATTTCAGTAACCATTTAATATGGCACCACACTGCATACATTTTGTTTAAGAAAGGGGCTCAGCTAACGCTGGATATTCAAAAATATTTGTAGATATTCTTTACTCTTATACTTTGACATGCTATTGAATTGATTAGAATCATTGTTTTGTTTCTGGTATATTTATTTAGCATATAAATTATATCATATACTTTTAATTATTTAATATTTATTTGAAATTCATCATATTCTATTATTAACTGGCAACTTTAAGAAGTGACAGCCAATTTTGAGGAGACTCATAGAAGACCAAAACAAGGATAAGAAAAAACTACAAGGGTCAAAGGAAATCTATCCACCAATAGTGATATAAAAAAAAAAATAGACACTAAGCTATTAAGCTATGGGTTCTACAATATCAAATGTTTCTATTAATCCAATTTATCAACAACTCAACAAGGTTTACAAAGCCAAATAACCATTATTACAGATATCAATTAATAGGTATTTAACTGTAAATATTAGTAGGTAAGGTACCTATCTTTTATTTTTTTTAATCACTAAGCTAATCAACATCTTTGAGGTTAACCTATAACTTTGTTTACAATATTATCAGCTATAGATAAAAATATATTCATCAAAATATTTCCACTAAACTCTATTTATAACAAAGTTTTTGTACACAAATAACTCTCATCTGGGTCACTTTTAACATTCCAAAACATTTTCATTTTCATGCCACAGTGAAGAATTTTATTATAAGCACTTCAATTGACTTAATGTGAATTCATATCACCATATTAAGCATTTTCCTTTGCTGGAATGTAGGCTTGTTACGTCAGAAAGATAATAAATAATTTCGTGGTTTCATATCCAAGGTCACAATCAATTGAATCAAATGCAAATTGAAAAAAAAGAAGTGTAACGTTAAAAATCGAGAATGAGATAAATTTTGGCGGCTAGAAATGTTTTTTTAAATTGTTTTTTTTATTATTGTAACATGATACTGTGGAAAGTCGTGTTATGCCTCAAGGCCAAGTGTCATTCTCTCTTTCAAAACGCACATATTGATAAAAAATACTTTCACGCGATTCACCCGGCCTCGCGCGTTCAAATTCGCCAAATTTACATCTTAAAATACTCACTAGGATTTATTTTTAGGTCTACATGCAAGGCATGACACACAAATTTGACAAGCACTGGTGTTATAAACACTAATTTAATAATTGCTCAAGTGAGTGCGTCGTACGTTACCGTAATCGATCAAATTAACTGCATTAATTAAAGTTAAATATGCAAGTAATACTCACGTAAATATATTTTTTTGTATCCAAAGCAACCAAAACGAACAACTGTTTTCGCATAAACTACTGAACCTTTTATTAGGTTCTTTTTAGATCACTCGCGCCACACACCGCGTTAAACACTTTGAAAAATTATTTCTCGTCGAATTGCAGCTCGGACGGCGTTAAAACTGTTTTTTTTTTGATCTCATGTAATTTTAGAAGACTACCAAGTCTTGTGACGTCACTGGATTTAGTTGGCAATCCTATTTTTATGCCACTTCCGTCTTGGACGATAAATGTCTTATACGCGGAGGAAAATTCAACGAATTTTATTCTTTAAATCTTTTAACATAAAGACAGAAATAAGAATCGTGACAGTCAATAATTAAATTCAACTTTTTGGACAGTATTGCTAGCGCAAAATAAAACAGCTGTCTAAAAGGTCTCATTCCAGTGATGTTCTAAGTCTGATTAAAATGACGTCAATTGCATTAAATTATACACTAAAATGGTATAATATTATATCTCTTAAAAACGATAGCATAAGGTATAAATTCTAACTTCAAACCTTAATTATCTGAAATGTCAACAAGGAAATCCGTCTCCTTCATTTTTTTTTAAACTTGAAGATGACTCATAGCGAGCGTCATAGCCTGTCAGCTGTTTTTAATTACGTTACTTAATGTAACCAATTAAATTATTTGACGTCATGTTCAACATTTAACTAGTATAAATAATGACTTCTCTTAATGTCCGATTTGCGGTAGTATTACTATTTTATTTCAACTCACTATGAATAGTCAAGTAGATTGCGTTGAAGTAAGACTACTGGACACTAGATGGCGCTGTTCAACAGTTTACTGTACCTTGGCCACTTGTCAATAGATGTCGCATGTAGTAATTAAAAAGTTTTCTTTGACGTTTTAGAATTATTTTAGTAGATAATAATATACGAAAATCAAGCTAATTAAAAGTTACAACACCTATTTTTTTTCATTACAGCAGCTTTTATTTATGTCCATATAACTTATCTTTATCACTGATTAAAAACTGGCAAAATATAAATGGAAAAATATTATTTATTCACTGTATTTAGGTATTTCAAATTCTTATGTAATTCATAGAAAAGTCGCAAGACTTCTTAAAATAGACTAGACTCGCCAATAAAATACTTAGAAGTAGGTTAAAATTATAGAAAACATACCTACTACAGTTTACATTTCTGATGGTGCGTCTCAATGTATTTTGTTTGTATAATTTTTCGTCACAAAAAAAAACAAGGACCGTACTCTTGAGTGGTTGTAATTTCAACACGATATCTCCACGCGTTCCCGGGATAAAGGGTCTTGACAGACCGACGGACGGACGGACAAGTGATCCCATAAGGGTTAGTTCCGTTTTTTCCTTTTGAGGTATGGAACCCTAAAATCTCACTAATGTATGTATGTAAACTCTTTATTGTACAAAAGAAAAGAAACAAAACACAATTGACAAACTTTGAGATACCTACTTGTACAAGTTGTACAAAGGCGGACTTATCCCTCTAAGGGATCTCTGCCAGTCAACCTAATTGAGTAGATGAGAGGAGTAAGCAGTTAGGGTCCGACAAAGAGTGAGTTTAAACTTATATTATAAATATAAATACGAAAGTTTGTAAGTCTATTTGTTTATTGTTTCACGTTGAAAAGCAAGAAAATTCAAGATTTTACGTAATTATAACGTCCTGCTAAGTTAAACATTAACAATGCTGTGAGGATTTGAAAATTACCAAAAACTTATTTTCGCTCCCCTGGAAAGTAGCATTTTGTCCCTTACGTCAATTGAATCAATTTGAGTCAATTTGTTTATTTGTTTGTTACTTCATCACGTCTAAATCACTGTACTGATTTAGATGAAATTCGGTATACAGATAGTTTAAGTCCCGGAGAAGGACATAGGTTAGTTCTGCGCGGGTGAAGTCGCGGGTACCGTACGTACGTGGGGGCCTGTACAAAATACGATGACTAGATATTAGATTATAATGCGAAAGTTGGTCTGTTAGTTTGTTTGTTAGAGGTTCACTTTAGATGAAATTCCGTACACAAGTTTCAGTCCCGGGGAAGGACATAGAATAGTTTTTACTTATTTATACCGGAAATTTTCGTAGTTCCAGCGGGATAGTCAAAACCGAATTCTACTCGGACGGAGCCGCAGGTATCAGGCTAGTAAATCGTACCAGAATATTTAGTTACATAAATCCGTATAACTAACGTCTTAAATCGAGTTTAGCTCGACATGTCTCGGGCTGATTCGTAGCCCTTCTTCCCGGAGCAATCGCCGCAGTCTTGAATATAGGTGGTGGTAAATTGATAATTAAGGTCGTTCGTCACGGTCAGCCAGGCACTAATGTCGGGGGGGTTGGTTCAGCTATTCTAACTTGGTTCACCATCATCATCATCATCATCCGGAAGACGTCCACTGCTGAACAAAGGCCTCCCCCTTAGAACGCCACAATGAACGACAACTCGCCACCTGGTGGGAGGCCTGCCAACGCTTCGTCTCCCGGTTCGTGGTCGCCACTCGAAGACTTTTCTTCCCCAACGGTTATCTGTTCTTCGCGCGATGTGGCCCGCCCATTGCCACAACTTGCATATTTTTCCAGCTATGTCGGTGACTTTAGTTCTTCGACATATAAGCTTATAAGCTTCCTACCCGAGGTTTTTTCGAGCTACAGCATTTTCACATTTTCCTAAATTTGAATTACTTATCTGTAACTTTTATTCTTACAGGCTGGTATTGTAAGTAATTAAGGCTAGACGACTAAAAAAACTGTTTCGTCCGTCAGTTAGATAATTAAAAAATATTGTACACGTATTTTTTCTTTTGTTTGACAAACAAAAAATGACGAGGACAGTGCTAAGAAGTTTCGAGTGAAGTCACTATATGGTACGATAGTACGGTACCTAATAGTGACGTCACAAGCCTCCACTCAAAGTCAAAGTCAAAGTCAAAATACCTTTATTCAATTTAGGCTATAACAAGCACTTATGAATGTCAAAAAAAAACTACCACCGGTTCGAAAAACCTCTGTTGAGAAGAATCCGGCAAGAAACTCAACGAGGTATTTTTTTTAAACAGATAATATTATTAAATGACATCTATACATCACAAGTATTTAACACAACTTTATTTTTAACACAGTAGGTTCGCTATTTGAAGAGATCGCTAATGCGATAATCCATGATTATAATCATTAACTTTATAATACGCCTTTGATATTAATGTCTTCTTGACAATAGATCTGAATTTTGTATCCGTTTCGTTTGTAATTCTGTAAACTCAGGTAGTTTGATGATCTACGAGTATACCTTTGTCGATTTTTAATAATTTGATAAACCAATAAATACGTGTCCCATATTTTTCCATAATCTAACTGTCGGACTAAATAGAATGATAATATTTTTAACCCAGTTGTCATCCCTATTAAATATAAACTTTATTTTAAATTTCTATGTACAAGAACATTATGTACTATTTATACAAGGTGGGCCCTGTAACAGGAGCAAAAAATTAAAACACAGCTTCCACTCTTCATCTTGAGCTAATTTAGTTCTAGAACTTGTGAAAATAACTTGTATTACGGTTTTTACTATACAAGTTTAATAGGACAAGCAATGTATTGCGAAATCCGTCATTTTGTCACGTGACAGGCGACGTCATTTAGGCTATTGGATGCCGTACATTGAAAATACCATTTAATTTGTTTGGAATAAACATAATGATAAAATTACTTAATTATTTGAAAGTTACAGAACTAAAGTAGTTCCATTTGAGTAGCAGAACCTGTGTTTTAGTTTTTTGCTCCTGTTACTGCCCACCCGGTCCTGGCTGCCTGAGTCAAATCCTAGTCAAATCATTATATTTTTTTATAAACCAGAATGCTGCAAAGAATTTCCCGTTATGATGCAAACAAAATGGACGGATTTTTGAAATCCCAACGGGACAGAGAGCTCCGCAACGAGCGTGAGCAAGAGAATAAAGAGAAAAGTTCTGAGACGATTATTCATATAACTTGAACTTGATAATAATTTAACTAACCATCCTAAACTTAAAATACTTAAATAAAAGACGCATTACTTTAAAGGCAAATTACTTAAAGTAATCAGCCAAATAAGTGGTCTATCAATTTTTAAACAAGTTCCTATCAAACGAATATGTCGCTAAAGTCGAACTTTCAAGTTGACAGACACGTCTATTGGCATTATTGTTTTATGGCATGCAAACGATTATCAACTTTAGGGTGGTAGACCATATATTTGGCTGATGTTACCTACCTCCCTTAGGTACCCAAGGCCCCGAAGATGTCAGCATTTTTGTTACCAATACAATTCGAGCGACATCTTAACATTTCCTTTGAGGGTATTCTAGGAAAGAATAATCGCCACTTCGCTGTACCTACTGTGTTTTTATTCGTGTCCATAAAAAGGGTGTTGCAACACAGTGACGTTACAAAAGAGGGGAGCTACCTACTGCAGCCCCCTTTTACATTAAACAATGTGTACAGATGCAGTGAATAATGTGTTGCGATCGTTTTTTTTCGTAAAAGTTCGTATTATATTGCTTTATCAATTAACTTACTGAAGCTTATTGAGACAGCAAGATACATACGATATCCTAATACCTATTCAATAGATGCTGTACCTATTTTTTCAAGGTCCTGCAACTCCTCTATATCTTCGAGAGCGTTTTAACTTCTTGTCCTCTATTCGCTCTGCACAACATTTTCTTCTTACCGTTCCTCCTTCTTCCTCCAAATTCTATCATAACTCCTTTACTATGACTGCCATTCGTCTTTGGAATTCTCTTCCTTTGGCGTTAAGGCAAGCGAAATCCCTTCCCATTTTCAAAGACCTCCTAATGGCTCACTATCTGTCACTTACTTAATCCCTAGTTTTTGATCCTTCTCCATTATTTTTGTTTATATTGTTTCTTTAACTTCCTTTTCAAATTCCTTTCATATGCGGCCTTTTCATATTTATTTTTTATTGTTTATTTATATAATTTATATTATATTTTGGCATTGTTTTAAATATTTCTTGTCTATTAATTCTACGTTTCTCCTGTCTATTACCTCTGCCACCTACATTAGTCTGTGCATATTTATTAATTTCTCAGAAATTGGTTGTCTGGAAGAGATCGTTTTTTAGCGATAAGACTGCCTATTGTCTACCTGAATTTCGCTATTTTTGTAATGTCTCTGTACTGCTTTTGTTGATCAATAAAGAATATTTGTATTGTATTGTATTGTCTTTGCTGTCAGAGTGTAACTAGTCGAAGAATTATACATTGAAAATTTCCGTATACAAACTTTAAAGTGTTGCCATACAATCATTGGTGTTTAGTGACTATGAAATTTTAATTTTTAATTTAATTGCTATTTTTTTTATTCGACTGGATGGCAAACGAGCAAGTGTTTTTTGTAATGTATTTATTGTTTTATTCCGTTCTCATATTTTATTACTAGCTTTAGCTCTCATCTCAATCTGCTAAGAATTCGTTTAGCGCTATCCAATGGGAATTTTGAAAATTTCCGGGATAAAAACTATCCTATCATCAGTTCAGTGGTTGAGCAGTCTGGATCCATTGAAAATCGTGACCGACTCAAAGATTTTCGTACCATCAGCCAAATAAGTGGTCTATCAATTTTTAAACAAGTTCCTGTCAAATGAATTTGTCGCTAAAGTCGAACTTTCAAGTTGACAGACACGTCTATTGGCATTATTGTTTTGTGACATGCAAACGATTATCAACTTTAAGGTGGTAGACCACATATTTCGCTGATGGTCTACTATTTAGATACTGACCTATTAAAGGACCTATTAAGGCCCCGACTGTTGAAGTTTAATTTACTTAACAAAGCTGTAGATTAGACAACTAGATTTTTAATTTTATATTTTTTTCTTTAAAGTATTTTAAAGCAGTCTTTTTTTTATTAGATTAGATTAGGTTAGATTCATTTATTTCCTTATGAAAAAATGCAAAATACATCTAAGGTAATTATAAGATTTTCACAAAAGGATCGTCAAATTGTTTACAAAAAATAATAATATATGATAGTAGCAAATTAAAAATAGAATTACAATGTCAAAGTAGAATGTTAAAAAATAATAACAATACTTAAGGGTAAAAACATAAAAGTTAAAATTACAATTACTATATTTTTATATATATTGATTGATTTATTTGCCAACATGAACAATACAGGATAGGCACACAGAATACAAATAAACAATAAACTTATAAAAAGTGCTTGCCAGTCCCTTGCACTGTGTGGCAAAAGGAACAGGTTCAGCTTATGCTGCGCTTGCTCAGAAGCAAAATATCAAATCAAATTATCAAGATATCAAATTTAAAAAATTGGAACGATCGATCAAATAAACAATAAAAAATAATTAAAATGTCACAAGTATTTTCATCTTAATGCTTTTCTTATTTTATACTTTTTAATATTTCTGTGAAAATAGTAGCTTTAAACTTATAACGTAAGTATACTCAGCGGCAAAAATTTGGCCCACTCTACATAGAGTCTGGCTAATGAGAGATGAACCTGAAAACCGCGGCAAATTAAAAAAAAAAAATAACAGATGGTATCACCATAGAATAAGTAATAGCAGTACAAGTACAGAAGCTTCTCTGCACGCCGCACTTATGTTGTAACCGTTACTACACTTATGTTACTGCAAAATTCATAGCAACTTTGTTTCGACAATATGTCAAAAATTTAAATTTGATATCTAAATATATAAAACTCAAAGGTGACTGACTGACTGACATAGTGATCTATCAACGCACAGCCCAAACCACTGGACGGATCGGGCTGAAATTGGCATGCAGGTAGATGTTATGACGTAGGCATCCTGCTAAGAAAAGATTTTTCGATATTCCCACGGATAGGGAATAAATTTTATATTGTTCACTTTGAAATGGCCCTATTTCCGTAACTATAATTATTAGAAACTTCAAATTTGGCATGCATGTAGGTAATAGGTACTAACAGTTAAAACACTTCAGGATTTTACGAAATTCCCACGGATAGTGAATAAATGGGATTTGTATTTTCACTTTTAACTAATGACCCTATTTCCGTAACTATAATTATTAGGGACTTTCAAATTTGGCGAAAAAGTAGGTAATACTAACAGCTAAAAACCATTTTTCAGGATTTATCAAAATTCCTATGGGATAGGAATAAAATGGGATTTATATTTTCGCTTCAAAGTGGCCCTAACTCGTATTATAAATATTAAAGACTTCAAATTTGGCATGCAGGTAGATAATACTAATAGGTAAAAACTGTTATAAGATTTTCCGAATATCCCACGGGATAAAACGAATAAAGAGAATTTTATATACCAACTGAATCAGGAAACGCATAAGCTAATCAATAAAACTGCGGACTGGAGATTTGGCAAACTGATGTAAATCTGGTAACAATTATTTAGCAGTAACATCCTGCTCATCCTGGCGAGGATCGTCTCCGTAGAAGGGAACTCCTGAAAAGTTAATGGCACACGCAAAAGATTTTACATGATTGTTAAATTTCAATGACAATGCGTTTTATATTATATACACTGCCTGATGCTGCAGCCAGGGTCGTCTGCTGATGACGGAACTCCTCAAGGGCTGATAGCATAGATACAAATTTTTACATGTACGTTCAACGAGCTGACACAATTACTTTGCCCACCCGCGACCATTATGATAGCTACTTTTGTGCCCATGCAATGTGTGTTCATGCAGTTCCTCCACCTCCACACTGTAAGAACACAAAAATCACACAAATCCCCACCACCACCACTTTACACTGACGCGTTTCGAACTCAACCAAAGTCAAAGTCAAAGTCAAAATATATTTATTCAATCTAGGCTACAACAAGCACTTATGAATGTCAAAAAAAATCTACCACCGGTTCGGAAAAACCCCTGCTGAGAAGAATCCGGCAAGAAACTCAACGAGGTATATATTTTTTTTAAAACAGATTTTACAATATTATTAAATGACATGTATACATGACAAGTATTTAACACAACTTTATTTTTAACACAGTAGGTTCGCTATTTGAAGTGATCGCTAATGCGGATCGGAATTATTTCCAAATATCCCTGTCCATGATATAATCATTAACTTTTATTAATACGCCTTTGATATTAATGTCTCTTGACAATAGATCTGATTTTGTATCCGTTTCATTTATAATATTTTTTGGAATTTTATTCTAAAAACGTATGCAATTCCCAGAAAAGACTTTGTTTTTAGCCAGTCTGTAAGATGGAACTTTAAGCTCCCTGTGTTTCTAGTAGCGTTTGGCTTATCGACGTTACGACCAGTGCTCATTTTCAG
>NC_133499.1:8578854-8580400 GCF_025370935.1 Choristoneura fumiferana
TCGTTTCTTTCTGAAATCGTAGTTCTAATATAACCTAATCTACTTTTCTGTAGCAATACGTTTCTGCTTGAGGGTTTTTCTTGGGAAAATAGTGCGGTTTTCTTAATGGGAAATTAATGCGAAATGAATTATGCCAAGTACATTTTATGCAAAGTAATTATTCTGCTAAAAAAGTTTATGCGATATTATGTTATGCTAAGTGAGTTTCGATGGCAAACAAGGCCCTAAGGCCAGTGCGACTTGAGAACATCACACACGCATAATTAAATTTCTTTGTCGGTATGTGCAGATTTCCTCACAATGTTTTCCTTCACCGTAAAGCTCATGGCAAATTTTCAAATGTTATAATCTCGCGCATAAATTCTGTAAAACTCAGAGGTGCAGCATGGGTTTGAACTCACGACCCCCTGCTTGAGAGACAATAGGTCAAACCACTCGGCCACCATACACATATCTACGTTTTTTTTAGCATTAGCAAAAAGAGTAAACAATCTTGGCGAATCTTTTTATTGGATAACGTTTACAAAAACAAAACTAACACAGAAACAAACAATAACTATTACTTATGACACCAAAAGCATGTAAATTATCATATGTCCTGCTAATTGTTACATATTTCCTGTGACTTATTTTTTCAAAAGTGTTTTTCAATAATAAGACGTCAAGATCGCTTACCTTCTTTCTAATGCTAACAAAACGAAGTATATACAGAGTGGCTCATTTAGATCGGTCAGTATGGGAAAGTCTGAAACTATAGACATACGAAGATCTGTTCTTAGGAACCATGGCATCGATTTTTAATAACAAGAAAAACTGCATATATGTATATACATTTAAAAAAACTATACTCAGCTCGGGAATCGAACCCGGACGTTTTGAAAAATAAAACTTACATTATTAAAGAATATCAAATACAACGCATTTTATTCATTCTATATACCATGTTTCATAGTAACATTTATTGATTATGACCTTTTTTTTTATTCGACTGGATGGCAAACGAGCAAGTGGGTCTCCTGATGGTAAGAGATCACCACCGCCCATAAACATCTGCAACACCATTGTATTGCAGACGCGTTGCCAACCTAGAGGCCTAAGATGGGATACCTCAAGTGCCAGTAATTTCACTGGCTGTCTTACTCTCCACGCCGAAACACAACAGTGCAAGCACTGCTGCTTCACGGCAGGGTTAGCGAGCAAGAACGGTGGTAGCAATCCGGGCGGACCTTGCACAAGGTCCTACCACCTGCAAAACTGCAAACCTACCTACACTACCGATATCTAAATAGAAATAATGTACTTACATTTTATTTTTCAAAACGACTGGGTTCTATTCCCGTACTGAGTCCAAGTGTTATTTTAAATGTATGAATGCAGTTTTTCTTGTTACTAAAATCGAAGACATGGTTCCTAAGAACAGCTCTTCGTATGTCTTATAGTTTCAGACTTCCCCATACTGACCGATCTAAACGAGCCACCTGTATACACCTGTCTTACTTTACTCCTCAGAACACATCAGCACGACCCAATCGTCTGTTCTAACCGA
>NC_133499.1:8580500-8606777 GCF_025370935.1 Choristoneura fumiferana
TCTAGTGGCGAATTTCAACGCGATAGCCCTCATTAACTTACTGAAGCTTATTGAGACTGCAAGATACATACGATATCCGACAAAATACAATGAATAAACATTCAATAGATGCTGTACCTATTTATTCAAGGTCCTGCAACTCCTCTATATCTTCGAGAGCGTTTTCACTTCTTGTCCTCTATTCGCTCTACACAAAATTTTCTTCTTACCGTTCCTCCTTCTTCCTCCAAATTCTATCATAACTCCTTTACTGTGACTGCCATTCGTCTTTGGAATTCTCTTCCTTTGGCGTTAAGGCAAGCGAAATCCCTTCCCATTTTCAAAGACCTCCTAAAGGCTCACTATCTGTCACTTACTTAATCCCTAGTTTTTGATCCTTCTCCATTATTTTTGTTTATATTGTTTCTTTAACTTCCTTTTCAAATTCCTTTCATATGCGGCCTTTTCATATTTATTTTTTATTGTTTATTTATATAATTTATATTATATTTTGGCATTGTTTTAAATATTTATTGTCTATTAATTCTACGTTTCTCCTGTCTGTTATCTTCGCCACCTACAGTAGTCTATTCATATTTATTAATTTCTCAGAAATTGGTTGTCTGGAAGAGATCGCTTTTTAGCGATAAGACCGCGTATTGTCTACCTGAATTTTGCTATTTTTGTAATGTCTCTGTACTGCTTTTGGTGATCAATAAAGAATATTTGTATTGTATTGTATTGTCTTTGCTGTCAGAGTGTAACTAGTCGAAGAATTATACATTGAAAATTTCCGTATACAAGCTTTAAAGTGTTGCCATACAACCATTGGTGTTTAGTGACTATGAAATTTTAATTTTTAATTTAATTGCTATTTTTTTTATTCGACTGGATGGCAAACGAGCAAGTGTTTTTTTGTAAATGTATTTATTGTTTTATTCCCTTCTCATATTTTATTACTAGCTTTAGCTCTCATCTCAATCTGCAAAGAATTCGTTTAGCGCTAGGTATACCATGGGAATTTTGAAATTTTCCGGGATAAAAACTATCCTATCATCAGTTCAGCGGTTGAGCAGTCTGGATCCATTGAAAATCGTGACCGACTCAAAGACTTTCGTACCATCAGCCAAATAAGTGGTCTATCAATTTTTAAACAAGTTCCTATCAAATGAATATGTCGCTAAAGTCGAACTTTCAAGTTGACAGACACGTCTATTGCATTATTGTTTTTGTGACATGCAAACGATTATCAACTTTAGGGTGGTAGACCACATATTTCGCTGATGGTCTACTATTTAGATACTGACCTATTAAAGGACCTATTAAGGCCCCGACTGTTGAAGTTTAATTTACTTAACAAAGCTGTAGATTAGACAACTGGATTTTTAATTTTTATATTTTTCTTTAAAGTATTTTAAAGCAGTCTTTTTTTTATTAGATTAGATTAGGTTAGATTCATTTATTTCCGAAAAAATGCAAAATACATCTAAGGTAATTATAAGATTTTTACAAAAGGATCGTCAAATTGTTTACAAAAAATAATAATATATGATAGTAGCTAATTAAAAATAGAATTACAATGTCAAAGTAGAATGTTAAAAAATAATAAAAATAATTAAGGGTAAAAAACATAAAAGTTAAAATTACAATTACTTACTATAACAAATTTAATAAATTGGAACGATCGATCAAATAAACAATAAAAAATAATTAAAAGGTCACATCTTCATGTTTTTCTTATTTTATACTTTTTAATATTTCTGTGAAAATAGTAGCTTTAAACTGATATAACGTAAGTATACTCAGCGGCAAAAATTTGGCCCACTCTACATAGAGTCTGGCTAATGAGAGATGAACCTGAAAACCGCGGCAAATTAAAAAAAACAGATGGTATCACCAGGTATCACCATAGAATAAGTAATAGCAGGTACAAGTACAGAAGCTTCTCTGCCACGGCCGCACTTATTGTTGTAACCGTTACTACACTTATGTTACTGCAAAATTCATAGCAACTTTGTTTCGACAATATGTCAAAAATTTAAATTTGATATCTAAATATATGAATATTTATATATTTTTAAAGTTGTACAATTATGAGTTTACATACATAAAAAAGAACTAACCTAAGATAACTTAACTAACTGTAACAATGAAAATTATAAAAAGAATACCCCGTCTAAAAGATCTGCCTGTGGCAGGGTTCCCATGACGCTGGCCGCATTACCCCTTTGGATCGCAAGTGAGATCCGCTGGGATAAGTACGCGCCAGCTCTTGGGTCCCCAGAAGCGTCGACCAACCGGGACGACAGGGCCTTTATAAAAAACTTCATGTCGGCTGACCAGGGCCCTAAGGTCTCAACAGCAAGCGCCGCAAACTCGTAATCCTTTAATAAGGAGGAGTACTTGCGACGCTTGAGTATTTGAGCCTGATCAGCCGCAGCGCCGGCTTGTGAGCTAGTTGCCTGGATGTGGGACAGAGCGAAAGTATCAACGCATGTCGCGTCCCACACCAGGGCCCTACCGAGCTTCCATGGCACCAGGGTGACCCCGTCTGGACGCTTGCCATCGTCCCTTGCCATGCCGGCTGGCTCTAAAGCCGAAGGTACTGAAGCAGTGGCAAGCGACCGACGTACTAAGTCATTGATGGTGCCATGACGGAACATACGGCCGGCGCTCCTTACACATGAAAGTCCATGTCGTCCCAGTTGCTCCACCTTTTTGCCGCAAACGCACATGTGAGGAATGCATATTCTGGCCCCAAGTCTTAGGGAAATTGCTATCCGCAAAGAATTTGGGTCCAGAATAGTGCCGATGTTCCTCGACGGCAAGGCGTTTAGCCAATGGCCTGCCTCGGGAGCAGAAACAGCCAGCAGTCGGGCACGTTCTGAATCGTTCGGACAGTTTTCCAAATATATAAAACTCAAAGGTGACTGACTGACTGACATAGTGATCTATCAACGCACAGCCCAAACCACTGGACGGATCGGGCTGAAATTTGGCATGCAGGTAGATGTTATGACGTAGGCATCCTCTAAGAAAAGATTTTTCGAAATTCCCACGGGATAGGGAATAAATGGGATTTATATTTTCACTTTGAAATGGCCCTATTTCCGTAACTATAATTATTAGAAACTTCAAATTTGGCATGCAAGTAGATAATAGGTACTAACAGTTAAAACACTTCAGGATTTTACGAAATTCCCACGGGATAGTGAATAAATGGGATTTGTATTTTCACTTTTAACTAATGACCCTATTTCCGTAATTATAATTATTAGGGACTTCAAATTTGGCGAAAAAGTAGGTAATACTAACAACTAAAAACAATTTTCAGGATTTATCAAAATTCTTATGGGATAGGGAATAAAATGGGATTTATATTTTCGCTTCAAAGTGGCCCTAACTCCGTAATTATAAATATTAAAGACTTCAAATTTGGCATGCAGGTAGATAATACTAATAGGTAAAAACTGTTATAAAGATTTTCCGAATATCCCACGGGATAAAACGAATAAAGAGAATTTTATATACCAACTGAATCAGAAAACGCATAAGCTAATCCAATAAAACTGCGGACTGGAGATTTGGCAAACTGATGTAAATCTGGTAACAATTATTTAGCAGTGACATCCTGCTCATCCTGGCGAGGATCGTCTCCGTAGAAGGGAACTCCTGAAAAGTTAATGGCACACGCAAAAGATTTTACGTGATTGTTAAATTTCAATGACAATGCGTTTATATTATATACACCGCCTGATGCTGCAGCCAGGGTCGTCTGCTGATGACGGAACTCCTCAAGGGCTGATAGCATAGATACAAATTTTTACATGTACGTTCAACGAGCTGACACAATTACTTTGCCCACCCGCGACCTTTATGATAGCTACTTTTGTGCCCATGCAATGTGTGTTCATGCAGTTCCTCCACCTCCACACTATAAGAACACAAAAATCACACAAATCCATCTATCACCACCACCACCACTTTACACTGACGCGTTTCGAACTCAACCAGTGCTCATTTTCAGAGCAACACAACCGTTCAGCATGCTACGGTGTGAAATTTGGCATAGATGGACCTAAAGTAATGCAGAGGTGCACTAGGGTGCACTACTTTACAATTTCTCGGGATATAATCCTATATGGTGTATGAAGTCGCGGGCAAAAGAAACGCGTAGTACTTTAACGTTTTCTAAAATTTCAACCCTGAATCAGCGAAGCAGGGTTTCAAAGCTGGTAAGAATCATAATTAATTACGTATGTAGGTTGATTTTTGTATTACAAAATTTGCACTTGTATTTGTATTTCCATGTAATCCTCCGAAAATTAATCAAAACACGAAAAAAGGATCGCAGAAAGTAAATGTATGTTACTCCAAATTTAACGCGAGCGAAGCAGCGGGCAAAAGGTAGTTATAATTTATATAAAAGTCAAGTTACGAGAATTGATATTGAAGCCGTCACATTTAATACAAATAAGATTATATATGAATAAAAATAACAATTAAAATAAGACTAAAAATGTACATTACAGTGAAATATACTGTCCGCCTATTGTCTTTGGGAGTATACATATATAGGTCGAGATAGGGTTGCCAGATCCTCAAACCTAATAGCCGGACCCACCATCCAGTTTAGCCGTACTTTTAGGCAAAAAGGCCGGACGCCCTGAATTATGGCTTCGCTCGCGTAAATTTTTTTACCCGATTTCTTTCGTTATAAATGGTAACCTATGGCCTTCCCAGAGTCATAAACTATATCTATACCAAATCTCATTTAAATCGGTTTAGCAGTTTGAGCGTGAAGAGGTAAAAGGCAGGCAGACTGTCAGGCGTACGGTGCGGGGCAGAAACGACGACGCGCCGCCGCTCGCTCGAACGACCATGTGACGGTCCTGGTCAAAATGTGAAAGCCTAACAAAAGCCGGACAAGCCGGACACCGTTTAATTTGGCCGGACACGCAATGAAAAAGCCTATGTCCGGCTTTAACCGGACGCCTGGCAACCCTAGGCCGAGATGAGATTTTTATATTAGAACTATATTTTATTACAAAAAATTGTCATACATTTGATCAGTACTCAAAGTCAAAGTCAAAGTCAAAATATCTTTATTCAATTTAGGCTATAACAAGCACTTATGCATGTCAAAAAAAATCTAGCACCGCTTCGGAAAAACCTCTGTTGAGAAGAATCCGGCAAGAACCTCAACGAGGTGTATTTTACTTTTACTTTTATTGTTATTAATATTAAATTAAGTTAAAGGGTTATAATGTTTACTTGATTATGACATTTATAGTTTTTAGGAAATACAGGCATTTCATTCTTTGACAATATATTTTTTTTTAAACTTTTCAACACGAAATTTATAGGTAGGTACACAATCAAATAACAATACATTAATAATAATAACATTTTTTTTTTAATTATCCCACAAATATAAATACGAAAGTTTATATTTATGTACGTGTGTTTGTTTGTTACATGTGAAATGGCTTGAATAAATAGTTAGAACTCAGGAATACATAAGTACGCTATATTTTATTCCAATTTTCCCAAGGGATCCATACGTACGTATACAATTCTAAAACCATAACCAATGGGTTTGTCCAGAGAGGAAAAAAAATAAAATAAAGACCAAGATATTTTTAGGTTTCTACGTAGACTTCAAAGTGCCTACAGAATAATAGCATTTAATTATTTGACAATATTTTACTTCATTATTCCGCTATTTTAAATGCGTATATTTTTTTACTCTCAAAGCTGAAAAGGATTGACGTATTTGAATGAAACTTGTCATGTTATTTACGCTACTTTTTATTTAAATTTTCCCATGGCAGCCCAAAATGCTAGCAGTCTAGGGAAAAGAAAAAAAAAAGAAAAAAATGAAGATCTAGATTATAGATAATTGACCTTACTCGTGACTTCACATGTGTAAATCATTAGACACGGCAGTTTTATTCCAGGATTTTTATTATTAATATATTTACAAAAAAATACACCGTGGATTTCACTAATATTGCACAAAAATATCTACAGCCAGTTTTTTTAGAGACAACAAAATCCTACTGGTTGCAATTTAGGGATAGGTATTATCCTGATATCGTGGGAATATCGGGATAAAAAGTAGCCTATGTACATACCACACTTCATAAAAATCCGTCCAGCTTAGCGTGAAGGGGTGACAAAAATTCCCTTGGAAATTCCCAATACTGCATCGTGGTTTTCATTGACGTTGCCTTAAAAACCATGTTAAATTTCATGAGCTAAACCCAGGGATGAGATTTAAAGATTTTATCCCGACCCCGTGGGAATATCGGGATAAAAAGTAGCCTATGTGTTATTCTAGACATCCAGTTATGTACATACCAAATTTATTTTAAATTCGTCAAGACTATTTCGCGTGAAGGAATAACAAACTTTCGCATTTATAATTTATACGTACGTGGGATGGTCTAAATTAATTCCAGGATATAAGTGGCAATTCAGTAGGAACTTAGTACCTATGTGAGAATTTTAGTTCAATCCCTGGATTCGATGATTTCTGTGAGGGATGCCACGGGTTCGGTTATTTTTTTGAGTGCCCTTTTTTTCGTATTGACTATTGATTTTTTTACAGCGAATAGTTACCTCCTATCTAGGCGTTGTAAAGGCGAGGGCAGCCGCGGGGCGTATTTAGCAGACGAGGCCATCGCAAGGTGTAGCGTCATTCCGTACCCGTCCTAGACCCAGCGCGTACGTCCCAGACTCCCGGCAAATACCCCCAAAAAAAACTCACCCCTAAAAAACTCGGGGGATCCGGGGGAAAAAGTGGGTTAAAAAAATATTTTTTTTGAGTGTTCAAGGTTGATCAGTGTTTTTTTTAAGTGTTTTCTTATTAGGGATGCGGTTTGGGATTGATTAGTGTAAGTTTAAAACGTCGAGACGAGAGTTGTGAGCGCATGAGTGGATAGGCCTAAATGTTCGGCTGAACGCGCGGGTCGCGAAAAATTCGCACGTTTTCGGACATAAAAAACCAAGCAACATTGTTATAGGCCTATTTTAAATTATATATCAAAATAACCGGCATTTCATGCTGTTTATTATTAATGTCACTTTTTTTCTGGAGACATTCGGGATTGCCGCCATTTTGTCTGTAATATGAAGTGCGTGCGCGAACCGCGAACGACGTGAAAAAAGTGTTATGCTGATGCTTTGACATGGATTTTAACGGATCATCTATCCTGAATATGTAAGTATTAACCCTTATTTTCACTTATATTTACCCATTTAACAGCAAAACAAACTATTTCTGGCATTATTACCACGTTAAACATCGAAGCGCGTGAAGTTTTCAATAAATGTCATGTTTTCCAAATATATGCTAAGTAAATAATACAAATTATACCTTTTTATAATCCTTAGCGTCCATTTAATAATATTTATATAAAATTTAATAGACAAATATAAGTTTTATACGTAAAAAGTTCTCTTAAAGTTTCGGACCCTACTGCGTCTTTACCACGCCGTTTAAATGAAAAATGTTCTTTAAATACCATTAAAGATACTTTAAACTATATAAAACGTAGAAAAAACTAATTGGAATTATGAAATTTACTTTTTAATTGAATTTTCTCAATACATTGTATAATTTTAGAAGCTCTAAATTAGTAATTTCGGCCTAAAACCACTTGTAGAGCACGACGCTACGTTCAAAAATCGCATATTGTGGTGTTTTTTTGATTCAAAATGGTAAAAAAATATATAACACGTAAGTTATACCATGTTTCTTAAAAATACCTACAATTAGATATGTGGTAGGTATTTAAAACTCGTGACATATTGTCTTATAATAGATTTGGGGTCAAACTTTACAAGCAAAAACCAAAAATAAGTACCGAAAAAAAGGAAAAATTATTATATCTGAGAGAAAGTATTATTTGACAAAAAGTTTATTAGATCTCACCCCGCAAAATAATTAACAATGAAAATAAATTTAAATCGAAAAATGTAGAGCCAAAAATTACCTACTTGCTTTGTCACGAAAATAAATAAGAATAATCAAAATTCAAAAAATATAAAGGAAGATATGAAAGTAGGTATAAAGTCAAAAAATACTATCTACGTTTGTTTATGGTAATTTTCTTATTTTTAGCCTAATTAAGAGAAACCTAATTGTCTATATTTTTACTATAGAAGATTTTTATCATATTAGTTTTCCGTAACAGTGTCGAATTAGTCAGTTTTAACTATAAGATAAAGACTCGGCTTAGGTATATAATCTAAGTTAAATAAAATAAAATATTATGTACCTACCACTAAAAATAAATAAAAGCTACTTGAGTATCATAGGTAACATAATAAAAAATGTATTTACGTTTTATCTAAACACAAAATTTAATTCTATAAAAAAATTAATGTTGCTATGTAAAATTGCACATAAAAATAAAAATACAAATTTATTGTACTTAATTAGTATTTATTTAATTATGTACTTAATTATGTCCATTAAAAATCCTATTTTATGTAAGGGACGTTAGAAAAATTATATTTAAGTATTGTCATTGTATTTCCATTTTATACTAATAAAATTTGAGCGTCAACTTTTTTTCAGACGTCTTTTAAAAAATGTTTCGTACATACTGCCTATTTAAAAACAATCGAAAACTAATTTTAGGTATAATATTATATTTGCCTACTTTTGTTTCACAAAAAAGATACTTAGGTGTACGGTATTCAAGTACCTACAGTTAAAACGATATAATAACTATCCTAAAAGCAAATTATATATTAACCAAAAATATAAACCTCCCTTTTATACAAAAGGTATACAATAGCTTTGATAATTTTTTGAAGAAAAATGCTAAATTATTTATTTACCAGAAAAGTTAAGCTTCCCTTTTATATAAAATGTACCTATACAATTACCTTCTATTATTTTTTAAACGTGGAAGCTAATTAAGCTATACCTATACATATTTTTTATAGGCTTATTAGTCTATTCTATAACCACGGGTTTGCTTACGTTGCAGAATTCACTACCCCGTGGGAATTTCGCTGTCCTTATTTTTTGTATAAACTATAAATAAAATTATACGTCGTAATTATATAAAAATATACGTCTTTATGTTTGGGCTGGCAAATGACTCGTCAAGGAAAGAGAAGAAAAAAAGTTTTTTCGTCAAACACAAGTACAAAATATATAGATGGCAAATTAAAAACAATACACACAGTCGAATTAGGACCTCCTCCTTTTTTAAGTCCGTTGAAATTGAACCTTGTTTTGCTACATGCAGTAATAGTTTTTTTTTATAATATTAAGTATTAATAATGTAACTAATTTTAATATGTAGCAATATGTAGTCCAGTCAAATAAAACCAAAACCTAAAAAAAAAAACTTATTGTTTGAGTATTATACAATAAATTTGTATTTATTTGATTATTGATTTTTGTTTCTCCCTTTTTTTGTTTCCGCCGCCTACATTTCACATAGGTAATTGTAAATAGAATACTAACTATATAATGGTCCTCGATAATATCTTGTCATTCTATAATTTGTGTTAATATATTAAGTATGAGTTCCAGTGCCAAACGTCTGTCTGGAACAGATCGGTTTTAAGCGATAAACCACCTATTATTTACCCAGCCTTTTGTATATCTATACAAAAATTGTGTATGGTGTGCAATAAAGAATATTTGATTCTATTATAATATATTATATTTGGCGTTCCATGGGGTTCTTATGATACATATTGAGTTTAGAATAGATCCCAAATCTGTATTAAATAGGCTATATTTAATCTATAAGCTATAAGAACCATGACCCAAAGTTTCATACTTTTTAATTTTTTTTTTATCAATCCATCACATATTAATATTGTACTTTGGAGAAATCGTTAAAATATTTTTTATGTATGTAAACTCTTTATTGTATTTATATACAGGATCAATAAATAAACACAAATGAAAAAGTTAAGATACATGTACAGTCGAGTGCAAAAATAAGTATCTATTCGAACCACTCAACTAACCTAACCAACAAAAAGTTGTCACTTCAAAGTTCAATATCTCAAAAACGGCTTAACCGATTTTGATGAAACATGTCTAAGAAACATCGCTAGAAAACCTGCTTTCAATTAAAAAAAACGCATTAAAATCGGTCCACCCGTTTAAGAGCTACGGTGCCACAGACAGACAGACAGACACACACACAGACACACATAGCGGTCAAACTTATAACACCCCTCTTTTTGCGTCGGGGGTTAAAAATATGTTACTACGGCCTTATTGCGTCGGAATAAAAGTCTGTGGTACTTATTTTTAAAATTTTGAATAATAATAATATAATATGCTGAGCTGGGGCCACTTCGCGATCTCGCATATGCATAATACTTGTTTTTATTTTGATATTATTGTTTTTTTTTAATGTATTTTAATTATGCTTTTTATGTAATGTGCGAGGTCCGCATAAAATATTTCTATTTCTATTTCATATTTTTACACTTGACTGTACAGAGGCGAATTAATCCCTATATGGGACCTTTGAGTGCATGAGAGGAGCAGGAGCATTCAGACAAACACAAAGTGAGTATATGAAAGTATACTCTTCTTAGCTATGTTACATACGGTATAGAGCTGAGCGTTGGCAAATCACGTTTAGGTATTTTCTTTTACATGTATATTATTATTGTTATATTATAAACCTATGTAATGTTTTACTATGTACTATATTTTTAGACAAATGACATTCACGCTGAAAATAAATCTATTTCTAGAGCTAGAACTACATTAAATACTAATAAAATGTCAAAAACTTAACGCGCGTAGGAAGAGTATTATTTTTAATTCAAAGAAATAAAATTTGTTCTTTTTTTTCGAGTGTTTACTGGAGATCATAGAGTTATAGTTAAAATAGATCCATTATCGCAGTAAAATAAAAAAAGAAAACGTAAAAAAAAATTGTATAATTTTAGCTCTTAAAATTTTACATTACTTAAATAAGGAAATGTGAATACATGAATTAAATCGTTATTTAAACTTAATCTAGTTTTTTAAATCCAATAATCAGGTCTAATTTTTTTAACTATGTACTTAATTAATCGTAAGTGAAATTATCATTATCCATTGAGCATATTTTGATAAAATACATACTTACACATTCATTTATATATTTACATAGGTACGGACAAAAAAATATCTCTTTTTTCGTACCCGGTTGAACATGTAAAAATAAATGTTAATTTATATTTTATTTTGGAATCATAATTTATTTTTACTCGAACTACTTTTTATTTTATTAAATTCTAACTTTAATTTGGTTCCTACATTTTCTATATATACATTAAAGCATTTTAAAGTGTCTACGATATATATACAAAAAAAAGTATGTTAAGTCTAGTGTAATAACACATTATTGAGTTCCTTTTTATATTTAAACATTTATATTTAAAAATTACACTATAATATTAAACATTAAGAATGGAAACACTTCAGGCTTGGTTTTTACGTATATGTACTTAAAATAATATTACTATTATCATAAGTTTTTATTAAAAAAAAAAAACATTTTAATACAAGCTTTTTTGCTGACTGAACTTTTTGCTGACTTTACTTGCATTAGGTATCATCAAAACTACATTTCCACACCAAATTTCAAGTCCATGCCATTAACCATTGAGGAGTTCCCTCCTCCGGAGACGATCCTAGCTGAACCCGCAGGATGTTACTAGCAGATTATTTGATCGTCACCAGATTTCCATAAGTATGCCAAATTTCAAGTTAATCCCGTCACTGGAAGTGGGTCAAATTTAACTTGCAAGATTTGACCCTCACGGCCAATACATTGCAAGTTAAATAAAAAAAAGTTTTTTTGCTTTTTTGCTGCCTCTACTTCTTGTTGACTGTACTTTCATTTTCATCTAAACTACATTTGCGTACCAAATTTCAAGTCCATGCCATTTACCGTTGAGGAGTTCCGTTCTGCGGAGTAGATCCTGGCTGTACTACCAGGATGACATTACCAGATTATTATACTGTGACGGGACTTACATAAGAATGCCAAATTTTAAGTCAATCCGGCTACTAGAAGTGGGGCAAAATCCAGTTGCAAGATTTGACCCGCACAGACAATACGTACATTGCAAGTTAAATAAAAGCTAGTTAAAAAACTTGTAACAATCACTAAGACTGCTTAAAAAAATAAGTCTAGTGGTCTAGAACTCTGTTAAGTAGCTAATTTAAAGTTCAACAGTCGGGACCCATTACTAAGAGTTTTTGAGCGTCACGATTTAAATGGGTCCCGACTATACCACTAGACTTATTTTTTTCCTTTTAGTTTTTAAGGCAGTCCGGTTTTTGATTTTTAAATGTAATGTTTTTTTGTAACTTTTTGGATATTTCTGTGAAAATGGTACATTAAAAGTATATATTTAGAATGGGCATTTATTAGCGTTAATTTTGATACCCATATTGTTACAATACAATTTTTTTTCAACGTCTGTCCTCATATGTCAAAATCGGTCCAGCCATTTAGTCTGCAGCGTGGACCAAAGAAATGGACATACATACATACGCTCAAACAATAAATTTAAAAATCAAAACCTAGAAACTAGCTAACTTAAAGTTCAACAGTCGGGACCCATTAGATACTAAGATTTTTTGAGCTGGTCGCGATTTGAATGGGTCCCGACCAGAGTTCTAGACCACGTCTTGTTTTCTTATTTTTAGTATTTTTTATCGCAGTCGGGTTTTGATTTTTATCCGACTGCCCGATGGAGGGTTATGTTTTTTAAATTTATTACTTTATTTCAAACTTTTTTGATATTTAGTGAAAACGGTAAATAAAAACATGACTTGTATATTTTTTTGTAATCATTTTTTAAATCCCTTCATTTTGATACCCTACTCGATAGGTTTAAATAAAAAAAAAATTTGAAGACACGATTTGGCGCCAAAAATCCTCCATTTTAATTTTTTAAGAATCTCATGTACCCAGTGTCTCTCGCGTCATTAAGACGAATCCACTGACGTATTATTTATCAAAATCAGGTCAGCCGTTGAGTAGTTATGAGAGGTCATAGGAATAGACATACATACATCCATACATACGGGTCAAACACAACCCTCCTTCTTCGCAGTCGGATACATGTTTCATTATATAAAGAGTTTTATAGAATAAGCTGGATATTACTCCACCGACAAGAGCCTAGCTCTTAAATATATAATAACTAGCTTATGCCCGCGACTACGTCTGCGCGGATCTAGGTTATCGCGCGGCGGCGCCCTCTACCGGAATAAAAGATATCCTATGTTGATCCTTGGGGTTCAAACTACCTATATACCAAATTTCATCAAAATCGGTTCAGTGGTTTCGACGTGAAAGGGTAACAGACAGACAGACAGACAGACAGAGTGACTTTCGCATTTATAATATTATATATAGTAGGGATGTAGGGATATTAGTAGGGATGTTTCATGTAGGGATTAAGGGTCGATTTTACTATTTTTGAAATCCACGCGAGCAAAGCTACAGGTAAAAGCTATTATTCTATAATATCTTATACTATACTATGGTTGTTAGCTGATATCATACTATGACGCCATCCACCCACGTTACGTCGATGACCTGAAAGTCTAGCACAGCGTCCACCCGTTCACCTGTTGCCTAGTTACATTTGTGCCTTTTATAGACAGACTTTGGTCAAACGGTAACGAGCAGCCACACCGCTGCTTAAAAAACGGTGACGGCACGGAATCGCAGTGATGTTTCATTGCATGCTCACCACACCGATGCTTTAAATACGCAAACGGTGCGGAATCGCAGTGACGTGCCGTAAACGTCACGACTTTACTAGTTATTTATGTGGCTGGTGCATAATGAGAGGCATTAAAGTACAGTTGTATTTTGTGTACAATAAAGAGTTTACATACATACATAATAAGATCACACGAGTGTTTTAATGCCTAATTATGTATAGCTTTATCTACATGCATATCATAAGTTTTCTATAATATGTTCAGATATGGCCTGTATTTTTAAGTTAGTGTTACTGATAACTAGTTTGAAGTACCTACCAAAGCTTAAATAAAACAGATAATAAAAAACTAAAGTTTTATTTATAATAATTATTATTATCTACATGCATGTCATAAGTTTTCTACAATATGTACAGATATGCATTGTTAAAAAAAGTATTACCGATACTTTAATGTAAACATTAAGATGCACTGTACTTTAATGTGAACATTAAGATGCACCCGCAGATATCAGGTTTCTTAATAAAGGCCATTTGATAGTCGTTTCTGAACATATAATGAGGAAGTTGTGATATGCATGTAGATAAAATACAATACAATACAATAACTCTTTATTGCACACCAACACAGTAAGCAGTACAGAAAACAGAAGTATATACATAGATTGAAAATACAAACTGAAATATAGATGCACAGAAAAACCAGAAAAATAAGACCAGCACTGGGAATCGAACCCAGGTCCTCGGTATTCCTTACCGCGTGCTATACCGCTACACCACTGCTGGTCAACGGTACAGACACGAATTTCCCCTATGCGCCTCATATCTCAGCTTGTTTGTTTCTTATTTAGCCACTTAAGCAGTGACGCTAGCGACATCTATACCGTAGCCCTCATCGAGAAACTTTCGGCACTCCATTGGAACCAACCGCTCACCCGGACAAGAGATGTCGTTACTAAGCAATCAAATTAAGATTGGTTTTTTGGAATCTTTTTGTATTTTTTATTTCAATTCCAAATTTTTACTTTTACGGTCATCCCGTAAAATCTAAATTGAAAATACAAACTGAAATATAGATGCACAGAAAAACCACACATACATACATAGTGATACATAGAGATTTACATAGAGACATACATAGAGATTTTCTAAGGTAAGCAGTAGGCGGACTTATCGCTTTACCGCATGCTCTCTGTCAAAAGTCGTGACGCTAACGGCACGTCACTGCGATTCCGCACCGTCTGCGTATACATAGGGTCATGTGGTATGTATATAGCTGGACATCTGGAATAAAACATAGGCTACTTTTTATTCCGATATTCCTACGGGATAGGGATAAAATCTCGATACAGCAACCACTGGGATTAGAGTCATGAAAACCAACGGTATTTGACAACTCCTGATTTTTTGGTTTTTTATCTTAATTTTATTATGAAACCGAAATTGAAAATACAAACTGAAATATAGATGCACAGAAAAACAGAAAAATAAGACCATCACTGGGAATCGAACCCAGGTCCTCGGATTTATACCGCTCCATCACCACCAGTGATCCACCAGTTTTGTATAAACGGATTACCGATACCTGGGTTCGATTCCCAGTGATTCTTATTTTTCTGTTTTTTCTGTGCATCTAATTTCATTGTATACTCCTGATTTTGCCATATCTTAATATTAGATGAAAGATATGCGATTTAAAGTGATTTTTTGAAAAATCTATATACCTGTCTCTTTCTCAAACACTTTTCTCTATGCAGCAAGTATGGCGATACTGGCGTGTGACGTCACATGCCAGTATGTCTTTCTCCGTCTGATCTTGAATTTCAAACCTTTATACAAAATAGTCAAATACGGTATTCTATATGTAGAATAGGCCAATAGCTTTTGTCCATACGGTCATAGATAAAGAGGAATGTTACATCAAAGGGGAATTCAGAATCAAGTTTGTATTCACCCTTCTTTCTTATTTTAATAATCTATTATATTATTAAAATGTCCTATATGTAGAATAGACCAATAGCTTGTTCACGAATTCATAGATAATAGATAAATGTCACATATAAGGGGCGTTCAGAATCAGGTAAGTATGTCACCCTTCTTATATTTTAACATAGTCTACTGAATAGACCAACTATACTTAGACAAGAATATTATAACTACTAGCTTTCGCCCGCGGCTCCGCCCGCATGGTATTCGGTTATCGCGCGCTGTTCCCTCGGGAACAGTGCATTTTTCCGGGATAAAAAGTAGCCTATGTCACTCTCGGGCCCATTAACTATCTCTATGCCAAAAATCACGTCGATCCGTCGCTCCGTTTCGACGTGAAAGACGGACAAACATACAAACACACACACTTTCGCATTTATAATATTATAAGTGTGGATGGGATCCGATGCTTAAGGTGATTTTCCACCGGGGAGGCGAGACGAGAATTGAAATTTGTATGGCGCCCGCGGCGGCTCGCGGCGGGCGCGCGAGAATGCATACAAATTTCAATTCTCGTCTCTCCTCGTCTCGTCTCGCCTCGCCGGTGGAAAATCAACATTACTTTCTTTGTCTGTCTGTCAGCTCTTCGTATCAAAACAATTTTACACCGAGCAAGCTCCGACTTGCTCGTGGCCAGTTTTAACTGTATCACTGTCTGTACAATAGCCTAAACTTGAAGATCAAGAGTAACCCTTTAAAAATAATACTTCTGTTAAGCAAGTTAAATCGCCATGACAACAAATACCATAATAATGTCACTTACTTAAATATAAAAACTCAATTCACTATAACCCGTTTGTCCCTTAGACCTTGGATTGTTCAAGGGCATTCCCAAGGTATTACCTGTTTTCTATTTAATATCGAGACAGGTTAGTTAACTTTAACCAAAGGGTGCATAATTTAACTGTGTAATATGCGTTTAGGATTGGTCTATAAACAACTTGTAGTTGCTTAGATCTATTTCTTACATATTGGCTATTGCCATAGATTAAGCTAGTCAAAAGAAAATAAGGGCGACAGTGTAATACAGTCATCCCAGCCGGCCTCCTCTCAGAATGGGGGGGCATGCGGTCTCTGCCCACTGCACCGTATCGTGTCATGACCGTAATAGGAACGTGCCAGGAACGGTTTTTTGAAAGTGTACCTCCCATAGACGTAAAGTGGGGCTGTTTTTTTTCTTGGGCAACCCTATAGTGTGGGATTATCGTTGGATAGGTCTTTTAAAAACATTGGCATGCTAAGACGATTTTTCGATTCAGTGATCTGTTTGCGAAATATTCAACTTTAAAGTGATTTTTTTTATTAAAATCGAGCGTCCCCCCTCCTCTAAATTCTAAACCAGTGGGTGGAAGCTTTTGAAAAAATTCAGGGTGGTAGTGGTAGTAGTTTTCCTGAGAATTATTAGTAGTTTAAGAGTAAATAGCAGCCTGATACCTAAACTTGGAAGATTCTGAACACAATACGAAATCCTTAGAAAAATATTATTTGATTTTTTCGTAATGGCTACGGAACCCGATCCCGGGCGTGTCCGACACGCTCTTTGCTGGTTTTTTACTACGAATACAACTGCTGGTTCTATTGATTTACACGTACTAATATTATAAACTAGTTTACCCGCGGCGTCGCACGCGTTAACTATTCGATCTGGTACAAATGAAATTCCGGAATTTCCAAAATTTATATCGTGGTCTTCATTGAGGTTGTGTTAAGAACAACTATCAAAAACTTCAAGACCCTAAACCCAGCGGTTGTTATTTCGAGATTTTATCCCTATCCCGTGGGAATATCGGGATAAAAAGTAGCCTTTATGTTATGCCAGATGTCCAGCTATCTACATACCAAATTTCATTCAAATCCGTCCAGCCGTTTTAGCGTGAAGGAGTAACAAACATACACACACACACACACACACACACACACAAAAATTTTCGTATTTATAATATAGTTGTTCGTCTTTGACGTCAAAACGGAGCGACGGATTGACGTGATTTTTGGCATAGAGATAGTTTATGGGCCCGAGAGTGACATTAGGCTACTTTTATCCTGGAAAAAATATCAGTTCCGAGGGAACAGCGCGCGACAAGCGAATTCTACGCGAACGAAGCTGCGGGCAAAAGCTAGTAGTAAATATGGTCCGTTCGTCCGTCTACCGATCAAGGCTACTTCTATGACTCAGTGACGGAGAATGTTAATTGTCTTTAATATTTAAATGAATACCTAATTAAATTAGTCTAAGTATAGCATTAACTTATTCTGTGGCATAGCTCGAAGACTAATGCCTAAATATATTGTTTGTAATTATTTATTTTAATTTATATTGAAAATGAGTTTTAGTTGACTGTACTTTCATTATTATCCAAGCTTCATTTCCGTACTAAATTTCAAGTCGATGCCATTAACCGTTGAGTAGTTCCGTTCCCCGGAGACGATCCTGGCTGGACTACCAGGATGTCACTACTAGATTATTGTATTGTCACGCAATTTACATAATTATGCCAAATTTCAAGACAATCGGACCACTGAATGTGGGTCGAATTTTGCTTCCAAGATTTGACCCAAACAAACAAATAAATAAGTAAATAGAGAGGGCAAGCTCGAAAAGCTTGTAAAAATGACTTTCTATTCGTCGGGGGTTAAAAATTATTCACCTGACAGGCTGATGCCAGCACCATTGGTTTAAATAATTACATATAATTTTTAGTAACAAAATTTGGAGTTGAAATAAATAATACAAAAAAAACTCCAAAAATCAAACTTAATTCAAAAAATTGATTGAATCAGCGTTACTTTGCGGAGGTCCATATCAATGAACTAAAAGAATTACTTACTTTGCTTTAAGTCTAACATCTGGTAGCACGGTATACCTACGGTTGTGTTCCTCTGAAGATGAGATCTGGTTGAGTTCGAAACGCGTCAGTGTAGTGTAGTGGTGGTGATAGATGGGTTTGTGTGATTTGTGTGTGTTCTTACAGTGTGGAGGTGGAGGGGGAACTGCATGAACACGCATATCTTGCATAAACTAGCTATCATAAGGTCGCCAGTGAGCAAAGAAATTCTTTTTAACTTGTTGTGTATAATCTACTATTAGTCCATTGGTATCATTTTTAGCCCCCCTCCCGCTTTGTACGACAATAATAACATTGCTAACTAATTAATCCAAATATGGTAATTTGTCTGGGTAAAGTGACCTTTAGACAGGTTCATAGTTATATACATAATATACACGTGTAAACGTTTTTTCATGTCTAGACGTCTAGCTTTAGTTCTATATTCTAGGGTTACCACCAGAACTACCATCGAGCGCCACGGCACGCTCGCTTCGCTCGGCTCGTGCGTTGTTGGTCGCATTTCTAGACTCACGCACTTTTTACGAAACTTTAATCTGGTATCATTTTAGAGACTGTCAAAATTGACATATTGTCATTCTAGCCTGGCTTAGATAATTTTGATACTTCTGCTATAAGTTTTTTGTTTGTTAATTCAACCTCCTACCATCCTCAAAATGCAAATGTTATAAGATTATGTTAGAATTAAAATGTTAGAAAATATATTCAATGTCAATCTGGTCGAAATGGTCTAAAAATTGATGCGTCTGGACTGTACGTAAATGGGCACTGACAGGTCATAAAATTTACCAAGGGACTCCTAAAGTGCATCATCAACTTTCACACATTACTACATGAATGTTGATGCAGCTTGAAGAGTCCCGAGTGTGATTTAATATCTGGAAAATTTAAATAATATATGTAAGTATCAACATCGTTTAATCAGTGTAAAGCTAGTGTTGTCAGCCTTATTATTTTTTTAATTTGCCGCGGTTTCTCAGGGACAGCTTTCGTTGGCCGGAGTCTACCTAACACTCCTCCTCGCTAACGCTTGTCGTCACCCAACTAAATTTTGATGACGTGATAACTCTGCTTATCGTGATTCGGCGAACAGTTGTTCGTTCACTGAAACAATTATGAAACAAACAATCGACTAAACGTAAATCTGCATATTACCGACTACTCGGCGAAACGAATAAGAAGCGTAACGAAATTTATACCAAACGTTGCTCGAAAAGAAAAGTCTGCCAATAGTTGTCTGCGAAACGAAAATCTGCATAACTAAACTCGGCGAAGCGACAGGTCACCGCATCAGCCACGGGGGCGAAGCTCCGTCGACTTTGAGTCAAAGAATTTAGACCACTTGATACTTAGACCAGTTGTTTCATAGACCAGTCGCTTCTTAGACCAGTTGCTTCTTAGACCACTTGCTACTTAGACCAGCAGCTTTTTTAGTAACCGGAGTGAAGGGTGAAATGAAGACTCAGAAATTGTATATATTATGATTATGATTAGGCCAACGCGGCTTTTTTATTAAATAGTTATCTATAATAATTATCTGAATGAAACTGTAATCGCTAGCCTTGTTAAAGTTCAATGATCTCAGTAGAAACACAAGTACTCCACGTTATGTGTACAACACATTTTAAATCACGAGAGGTGGACGTTATTTCACGTCACCGTATACAGTAACTGGTTACGTGCTGAATAACCAAATCACTGGTTTCACGTCAAGCGACAAGTGGTGATTTTTGTAACGAGCTATTTTTGTGGTAATGTGATTTTCGCCTCAACGTTACAGACGTCACGAGTAGCACAGAGTAAAAATTACAACCTTAACTTTATACAACGTCAAAGAAACGATTCTTAGATTATGAAATTATAGACATTACACCGAAAAACGATGCTTCTGATAGATAACGTCATAGCTCAATAGCTTGTAACAAATAACGTTAAATACTAGTTTCATTTCTAATGAGGGCTATAGCGTATGAATTCGTCACTAGAGGCGCTAGTGTAGCGTGAGGTCTCCGAAATGTCAAATCTCATAGTTTTTGGGTGAGCTACGCGGGTTTATTTATAATTAGAATAATTTTGTGAATATTTTGCAATATCTGAAATTAATTATGGCAAATATGCGTTCCGGGGCAATGAATGTCTGTGTTTTGAGACAATTTTGTCTTTCGGAAACCTTTGCCCTCCCTTTTTTCCGAATAAAACGGGGACTATGCAACACGCCCGCAATAACAGACTTTGAAAGCCATACTTAAAAACCTCACGCAACAGTGCGCCATCTAGTGAGACAAAAAGCGATACAGTGAGCAGGCAGTGAAAGAAACTGGTTACAAAAATCACTGGTTTTGGTCACCAGTGACATGATTCTTGTCACCAGTTTCGTTTCGTTTCGCTCAAATCACGTCACGACCCACACCTACGAAAGTTTGCGAGTATGTTTGTAACTCTTTCACACTAAGTCTCCGTTTCCAACAGAGATGTGCGATGTGCTGCGAGGGATGTGTTCTTCATGAACCAATAGAAACGCTTCATTTACCTACCCTCGCAAAAATAGCAAATTCACAGCAAGAAAATGTAGGTATCATTATATTTCTTTAATTTTCGAAAGGCCCCCCGCCTGGCCTAATACGGCCCTGTCGAAGTTTGTATCGTACCGTCCATCTCACTCTATAAGAAGTTCGAATTTGCACGTTAAAAAAAATCAAAATCAAAATCATTTATTCAATAAAAAGGCCGCAATATGGTGCGTGCAAAGTTCCCAATCCGCAATGGGCCCGCGTGGGAACTATGGCCCAAGCCCTCTTGTTCTGAGAGGAGGCCTGTGCTCAGCAGTGGGACGTATATAGGCTGAGATGATGAGGCCGCAATGGGCACTTTTACACGTAATTTTTTAAACTACCAGACCAGCGCTTTCGGAAAGACCATCATTGCCAAGAAGAATGCGCCGCAAGAAACTTGGCAGAAAGTAATTTTTTCAACATAAAAAATTACAAATAAAATACTTAAAAACTATAGTATACAATTAAACAAAAAAAAAACAAAAATAATAATAATAATACAGGGATGTATGGGGAACGTTCAGTGGAAGTATAGAGCATGCCCACTTCTTTTATCCCGGAAAATTGCAAACATCCCTGAGATAGAGATGAGCGAATTCGCAAGAAAAGTCGGAGGTGACCACTAGCATGCGATAAATAAGTGAACCTGGATGATATTCAAGAATTGAGCGGAATCTTGCCAAGAATTTGCCATTGCTGTTTATATCCCAACAACATTCTTCACCCGGATTCCAACCATATCTTATTATGAAGTACTATAGTTTTCACCCGCGGTTCCGCACGCGTAAATCATTATATACAGCAGTTGAATTGGAATCTTTTATTAATAAAAATTCATTTTGATCGTTGGCGTTTGTTGCAGCATTATTTTATTTTTTATCTGTGGTGAAGAGATCGCTCTTAAGCGGTAAGGCTGCCTATTGCTTACCTAGTAATTTTCTCATTGTATTGTATTGTATTGTAAACTTTTGTATTTAAGTATGTATTTATCTATATACTTAAGTATGTCTATCCGTTGCTTAGTATCCTTAGTACAAGCTTTGCTTAGTTTGGGACTAGGTCAATTGGTGTCAAGTGTCCCATATATCTATCTATCTATATAAATAAAAATGAATGGTAAAATGTGTTGCTAAGCGCAAAACTCAGGGAACGGCTGGACCGATTTTACTAATTCTTTATTTGTTGTGTTCTTTATTGTAAGGAGAAGGTTTTTATAGAAGAAATTTAGAAAAATTACAACGGGGCGAAAACGCGGGAAACAGCTAGTTATTATATTGATTGTTAAAACTGTCAAGAATGACACTAGAGGATAACACTGACTGCCACTATTAAAGTGACATATGTCTGACTGCGGGTCCAAATCCAATTCCGTAGGTCCAAATTGTAGTAAAAGATTGTAATCTTTACAGAATGGAGTACAATTTGGACCGTCTAAGTCACAGTTTTCAAAGTCAAAAGAAGATCATTGCTTAATACCTATATGGAATAAATTCATTACGCTGTATGAAAATGAAATATCTACAACGAATGATTTACTCTTTTCTTTAACAGGGATGGTTTTTAAGAAACATTTTTTTTTATTCAGTCCTTAAGGGGGTGAAAAGGATATTTAGAAAAGAAAGAAGAAAAAAATAAAGCTTTTAAACTAATAATTAGAGATGAAAAACATGTTTATTATAATTCCATCTCTGTAAGGGTGAAACGGGGTTTCAAAGTTAATATGAATTATATTTGGATTGACTTTTGAATTGGAAAAATTTGCATCATCTGTCTAAAACGTCGGTCTGTATCTGTATTTACTTACAAATTATAATCCTCCAAAAAATCAATTAATACACGAAAAACAGGATCGCAGAAAATATATTCGACGACCAGATGGCCTAGTGGTTAGAGAACCTGACTACGAAGCTTGAGGTCCCGGGTTCGATTCCCGTGTCGGGGCAGATATTTGTATGAAAAATACGAATGTTTGTTCTCGGGTCTTGGGTGTTTAATATGTATTTAAGTATGTATCTATCTATATAATTATATTTATCCGTTGCTTAGTACCCATAACACAAGCTTTGCTAAGCTTACTTTGGGACTAGGTCAATCGGTGTGTATTGTCCCGTGATATTTATTTATTTATTTATTTATATCTACGTTACCCCAAATTTAACGCAAGTAAACCCGCGGGCAAAAGCTAGTAAACTTATAAAAAGATAAGCAACAGATATACTCTTAAATACTCTATCCGCACCTATCCAAACACCCATAAAACCCAATGGTAGCCCTTCTTTCTATGATCCTAGATAAAGCATACATATTTTTTACACCGGCTGAGTATATGCAACCGGGGTCCCCTTTTAGAAAAAAAAGCGTCGACCAATAGGAACGCCGGGTGAGCTGGCATAATTTAGATTTGACAGCTTTTTAGGGGGGAAAAGTTAGCTGTCAATGTTTTGTTGTTTAATAACGTTAACTTTTATTGCTAGTTTTTATTTGAGCTATGGAATGTCCGTAATGTTAGTAAATAAATTGTTTTTATCCTACCTACTGTCTGACGGATGGTTATGTTTTTCGAGCATAAATGAATGTTGTTTTTTATTGTAACAATATGGTGTCAAATGTCACTGTTTTTGGGTCACTGAATATTTTGCATTCCATCCCAGCCTATATACGTCAAACTGCTGGGCACAGACCTCCTCTCAGAACAAGAGGGCTTAGGCCATAGTTCCCACGCGGGCCCAGTGCGGATTGGGAACTTCACACGCACCATTGAATTGCTTCGGAGGTTTGTGCAGGTTTCCTCACGATGTTTTCCTTCACCGCAAAGCTCGTGGTAAATTTCAAATGTAGTTCCGCACATGAATTACGAAAACCTCAGAGGTGCGAGTCGGGGTTCGAACCCACGACCCTCTGCTTGAGAGGCGATAGGTCAAACCACTATCTATATTATACTCTTTTTTTTTCTTATTAGTCTTTTTGTACTTAAAAACTTAAAAAATTAAGTTAGTCGGATTTTTAGACCTAAATAACCTAACCATAATTTTTTTTTATACAAGCTTTTTTTGCTGACTGACACCCAAACTACATTTGCGTACCAAATTTCAAGTCGATGCTATTAACCGTTGAAGAGTTCCGTCCTGCGGAGACGATCCTGGCCGGACTGCCAGGATATCACTACCAGATTATTGTATTGTCACGCGATTTACATAAGTATTCCAAATTTCAAGTCAATCTGACTACTGGAAGTTCGTCAAATTTAACTTGCAAGATTTGATTACAGACAGACAGACAGACAACGGGACAGGTGAAACTAAATGAAAGCTTGTAAACATTAAACCGAAAAAATCAAAAAGCAAAAAATAATAAACCTTTTTCCTTATTCTCTCCTATTTAACCTTAATCAAACCTTAATCTTACTTAGGAGTGATAGAAGCCCATCAGGTAGACGACTATAGGTCCACGCCTGATGGCTAGTGCTGAGGCAACGACTTCAAACTAGTACCTAGATTAAGGTTAAATAGTAGAGAAAGGGGAAAGAGGTTTATTATTTTTTGCTTTGAAAATTTGCACTTTAAAGTTGAATATTTTGCAAACAAATCACTAAATCGAAAAATCGTTTTAGCAACCCCCTAATGGTTTTAAAAGACCTATTCAACGATATCCCACACTACAAGGTTGGATGAGAAAAAAAACACCTCCACTTTACGTCTATGGGAGATACATACTAGAAAATTTTTTTTTGAATTTTTTATTGCACCATTTTATCGGCATGGTTTACATATATATCCATGCAAAATTACAGCTTTCTAGCATTGATAGTCCCTGAGCAAAGCCGCGGACGGACAGACAGACAGACATGGCGAAACTATAAGGGTTCCGTTTTTGCCATTTTGGCTACGGAACCCTTAAAATACGCATCGACATTAGAACCTCATCCGTTTTTTTTCGTCGGTTAAAAAATAGTTTGCGACTAACTTCTACAATCACTCGAATATTCACAGGCGTCCCCGCGTCTATATCGTTAACTGATACGATAACCGATAGTGTACCGGGGGGGCGCCGTGTCGTCTGCTCAATGTGTGTTAGCATATCTAGGCTACCTACATCCTAAACTATGCGTGAGGTCATTGAGTTCAAAAATTTGAAGTATAAATACAGGGAGTCTCAAACCATGGGGCTTTTATCCAGGGTTCGATTCTAGTCGCATAACTGAGCTATTTTTGTTCTACTACTTTTTAGGGTTCCGTAGCCAATATGGCAAAAACGGAACCCTTATAGTTTCGCCATGTCTGTCTGTTCGTCCGCGGCTTTTCTCAGGGACTATCTATAGTTATATGGGCCAATTTGCCCATCATTCTTTGGCATGCAAGTAGGTAACACTCAGCTAAAAACAGTTTTCAGGATTTTTTGAAATTCCCACGGGATAGTGAATAAGTGGGATATGTATATTTTTTTCTAATTATTGACCGTAAACTATAATTATGCTGCTTTTTAGACCACTTGCTACTTAGACCAGCTGTTTTTTAGACCAAGTGCTACTTAGACCAGTTACTTCTTAGACAATTGTCACTAAGCCCAGCTGCTTTTTAGAGTACTTGCTACTTAGACCAAGTGCTTTTTAGAGCACTTGCTACTTAGACCAGCTGTTTTTTAGAGCACTTGCTACTTAGACCAGTTGCTTCTTAGACAACGTGTCACTTAGACCAACTGCTTTTTAGAGCACTTGCTACTTAGACCAGGTGCTTTTTAGAGCACTTGCTACTTAGACCAGCTGCTTTTTAGACCACTTGCTACTTAGACCAGCTGCTTTTTAGACCACTTGCTACTTAGACCAGCTGCTTTTTAGAGCACTTGCTACTTAGACCAGCTGCTTTTTAGAGCACTTGCTACTTAGACCAGCTGCTTTTTAGAGCACTTGCTACTTAGACCAGCTGCTTTTTAGAGCACTTGCTACTTAGACCAGCTGCTTTTTAGAGCACTTGCTACTTAGACCAGCTCCTTTTTAGAGCACTTGCTACTTAGACCAGCTACTTTTTAGAGCACTTGCTACTTAGACCAGCTCCTTTTTAGAGCACTTGCTACTTAGACCAGCTGCTTTTTAGAGCACTTGCTACTCCTATCCAAAAAACCTATTCCAGTGAATACGTTTAACCTCTATTCATTGATTGATTTCAACCTATTTGCTCCCAATATCAATA
>NC_133499.1:8607221-8642176 GCF_025370935.1 Choristoneura fumiferana
GGGTTAAAACGTATACAAATCCACACTGAGTTTTTTCAAAGATAGATAAATTGCAATCGATTATAGGTTGATTCACTCACGATGACGCGTGTCGTGGTTCTTGTACTAATTTTGATAAAATCACGCGTCTTCGTGGATGAGAGGGCTTGGGCCGTAGTTCCCACGCGGGCCCACTGCGGATCGGGAACTTCACACACACCATTGAATTACTTCACAGGTGTGTGCAGGTTTCCTCACGATGTTTTCCTTCACCGTAAAGCTCGTGGCAAATATCAAATGGTTCGTGCGGGCCAGGGTACGAACCCACCATCCTCTGCTTGAAAGGCGATAGGTCAAACCACTAGGCCACCACGGCTTTTTTTTATTCTTTTTATTGGTGTCATCCCATGATATTTATGTTTAAATCGATTCAAGATTTTTTTGAGATATTGATCTTTGAAACGATATTTAATATAGGCGATGTTTTCAACTTTTTTTAAGTTAGGTTATTATTATAGGTTCTTACTAACCACCATAAAGTTTGCAATTGTAACAAAATACTCTGTAGAATGACTATTGTATTGAGGTTGAATGTATACTGAGTATGGATTTAAAGATCGCCGTCCACTGCCAGACAACTATAGGTCAGAGCGAGACGGCAGAGCGGGACGGAAGAGCGGTAACGCAGCCTGTCTGGGGAATCGGGCGCGGTCGCAGCGACAGCGGACATACTTTCTTACTCATAATATAGGTTCTTTTATTATTATTTTATTGTTTATTCCTTGTTTCGTTTTTTTTCCGGTTATAGACAAAAAGGTAAAGGAGTATAGCCTATGCCTGCATGGTAACCTCATTATTGTTATAAATGTTTAGTGTTTTCTTTTTTTGAATTTTTTCTCTTTTCAAACGGAATATTGTGTCGGTCTTCACATTGGTAAAATTGGTTTTATTTTAATGTATGATAAACAGATGGTCCCAAAGGAAGAACAGCGCTGCCAAGACGCCGCACTTTTGCTGATTTTTGACCATTTCGTGACATACAACTTTCTTAAATTTTTAACATCTTTCTGTTATGCTACGCTACTTTGTCACGAATAAATGATTTTCTATTTCTATTTCTATTATAATTTCTCGAATTAACCAACGAAAGTAACCAACGGGTGCAACGAGACCCTATTACTGTGACTCCACTGTCTGTCTGTCCGTCCGTCGGCTCTATCTAAGCCACAATAGCTAGACACTTGATATTTTCACAGATTATGTATTACTATTTATATGTTATATACCTATTCCTTTCTCACCGTGCATAGCTGTTCGTCTATCTTTTAGTTTTCCTTTCCTGTTTAGGTTAGCTTGAAAAGATCCCTTTTAGAGATAAGTTCGCCTTTGTACTCTTTTGTTTTGTTGTTTTCTTTTTGTGTTTTGTGTACAATAAAGTATTTACTTACATACATACATACATAACTATTTTGAACATGAAACTACCGCGAGATTCATTCATATTGACCCGAAAAACTCACGTCTTAAATCGAGACTGCGCGTGTTGCAGCAGCCGCCGAGTCGCGTTGCTCTTAAGAGGAAGGACTACAGATCCAGATGCCGAGCTAAACTCGATTTAAGACGTGAGTTATCCAGTTCAATATTATTTATTATGTAGTACTGTGGCCGCTATAACAACAAATACATGTTCCGTCATGGCACCATCAATGACTTAGTACGTCGGTCGCTTGCCACTGCTTCAGTACCTTCGGCTTTAGAGCCAGCCGGCATGGCAAGGGACGATGGCAAGCGTCCAGACGGGGTCACCCTGGTGCCATGGAAGCTCGGTAGGGCCCTGGTGTGGGACGCGACATGCGTTGATACTTTCGCTCTGTCCCACATCCAGGCAACTAGCTCACAAGCCGGCGCTGCGGCTGATCAGGCTCAAATACTCAAGCGTCGCAAGTACTCCTCCTTATTAAAGGATTACGTGTTTGCGGCGCTTGCTGTTGACCTTAGGGCCCTGGTCAGTCGACATGAAGTTTTTATAAAGGCCCTGTCGTCCCGGTTGGTCGACGCTCCGGGGACCCAGAGCTGGCGCTATCTTATCCAGCGGATCTCACTTGCGATCCAAAGGGGTAATGCGGCCAGCGTCATGGGAACCCTGCCACAGGCAGATCTTTAGACGGGTATTCTTTTATAATTTTCATTGTTATAGTTAGTTAAACTATCTTAGGTTAGTTCTTTTTTATGTATGTAAACTCATAATTGTACAAGGTTAGTTAACATTGTTTTAAATAAAGTATTTTATATCTAATAAATATAAGTACTGTACAAATACTAAAAAAAAAGAAAAATAAAGTAAAAAATTAGGGGGGGGGTTAAAAATAAAATGAATGTGTGTACATCCACCGGACATTTGTCCGGCGACTTAGCCACACAACACCGCAAGTCCGGCTATTTAATACGAGAGCGAGAAGGACGGTACGATACGAACTTCGAGTTTCGTAGTACCGTAAACTGCTTTCAACTTTGCCTTCTGCCCCATTGCCTGATTCGATTTAGAGTCGATAACTTAGCACTCTTATAAGTTTTAAACTTTTATCTACTCGGGAATTATTATTACGGGGGGATAAAGTTTAAAAACCTAGAAGGTAGAAGGGTGCTAGTTATCTACTCCAAATTGAATCAGGCAATGTTGGGGCCAGAGGGCAAAGTTGAAGCAGTTCACGGTACCCTGCAGTATCGATAATATCTTTACATATAAAATATATATAAAAAAGCGGTGCTCTCTCCCTACAAGCTGTCAATACCGGGCCCTAGTCATTAGATCTGAATTGTAACCGCTCGCCGCTCCGCTCATGCCGCCGCTCGCACTCGGCCGCGCGCGGTCGTTGACCCCCGAAGGCTGTGGCCGTACTTCCGTGAACAACTATATCTAGACAGACTAGCCCGGTCTGGAATTTTGGATGTCTCTTACATGGCTACGGAACCCTATATAAAGAACCATCAAGCATCACTTGAGAGATCCCTGTATTATTATTATTATTATTTTGAAAAAATGTCTTTCTGCCAAGTTTCTTGCGGCGCTTCTTCTTTGCAATGATGGTCTTTTCCGAAAGCGCTGGTAGTTTAAAAAATGACGTGTAAAAGTGCCCATTGCGGCCTATTTACTGAATAAATCATTTTGTTATTTTTTTTTGAGATACAGATGAAATGCTACTAATACATACTTGTATTATTATAACAGCCTGTTACCGGCGTCTCCGTCCACGTATAATTCGGCTATCCTATGGTTTAGACGTGGTGAAGTAACGAACAGACTTACAAACTTTCTCATTTATAATATTAGTGGAAAATGTCAACGTTTGTACGTGTGTTATCTCTTCACGTCTAAACCGCTGAACCGATTAAGATGAAATTCTGTATACAGAGTTAGTCCCGGGGTAGGAGATAGGAGAGTTTTTAAAATTGCATAGTTCTTGCGGGAGAGAGATGAACGGATCCTCTACGCGGACGAAGTCGCGGGCAAGTTTCAGTTTACTTCGTATTAAGTATTAAAAGTTATAATCACAAATATTGATCATTGTAAACATGGTGCACAGTTTGCACACGGTTTGCAGGTGGTAGGACCTTGTGCAAGGTCCGCCCGGATTGCTACCACCATCTTGCTCGCTAATCCTGCCGTGAAGCAGTGCTTGCAATGTTGTGTTTCGGCGTGGAGAGTAAGACAGCCGGTGAAATTACTGGCACTTGAGGTATCCCATCTTGGGCCTCTAGGTTGGCAACGCGTCTGCAATACCCCTGGTGTTGCAGATGTTTATGGGCGGTGGTGATCTCTTACCATCACTTGCTAAAAAAAAGAATAAGGAAAATGCTAATGTTAAAATATCTTTTACCCTATTTAACATTCTGAACCTAACTAAAGTAAAATCAATAAAATCTATATTATAACGTTTTAAACTTTCGTGATTTTCACTCATAGGCACTTGTCCCACCGCCGACGATGAGCGAGAAGCGAGTAGAGCGAGTAACTAGAAACGAGTGGGCGAGCAGCGAGAAGCGAGTGTTCGAGCACGACGGGCGATTACTCGCTCCACTCGCTCGAGCCGGGTATTGGGCAGTTGTCTCACCGCCAGAGGAAACGATTGGCTATCGATTATTTTATCGCTCAGAAACGAACAAAAAGATATTAAATCCTATGCGAGTAAAAGAGACACATATATTAATAGTTGATCGCTGGCTGTTCACACTGTCGGCGAGAACTCGCTCTTACATCATTTTGTCGCAGCGACAAGAGCTATAAAACTCGCTGAGCTATAGATACTCGCTCAGCGGTGTCAGCTTGGCGGCCGCCCCGCACGAGCGAGTCGAGTGCGATCGAGTGATCGCCCGTCGCACGCGAACACTCGCTTACAGAGCCGACAAAAACTACACTCGCTTTTCGCTGCTCGCCCACTCGTTTCTAGTTACTCGCTCTTCGCTTCTCGCTCATCGTCGGCGGTGGGACAAGTGTCTGAACCGCCAGCGATCAACTATTAATATATATATGTCTCTTTTACTCACACAGCAACTTATATCTTTGTTCGTTTCTTGAGCGAGAAAATAGTCGATAGCCAATCGTCCCTCGCGGCGTGAGACAGCTGCCTTAGCGACATATTCATTTGACAGAACTTGTTTAAAAATTGATAGAGCACTCATTTGGCTGATGGTACAACAAGAGCATAATAATAATAATTAATAGGGTTTAATGCTCGAGTTCACTCTACTTTTCACTTCGATTGCGAGGAGATGAAATAGCAACAGTGGACTAACCTAACTTACAAAGGTACCTAGGCTTCTATTTTTCAGAAGTGCATTGCTACTTATAAAATTGTAAATTTTTAGTTTTATTGATTTATTTTGATTGATTTAATTTTTTTAAATATCCATAGACTAAAACTACTATTAAATTAAAATAACTAAAACTAAAACTTTAATTACAAAAGAGAGGTAGGCCTCTTGGCATGTGCCCATCACGCAGGCAGCATTCCGCGTTGAACTGCGATTGAGATTCTTTGCGCGAGAGAAAGCTGCCGGGCCGGCCGCGAGGGTTGCCTGTATTGCTGAGCTCCCGTGTATTGACTTAATTGATTTTCAGTTTTATATAAATAAAAAATTTGTAAAATAAAATATAGAAACTTTTTTGTTTGTGGCTGTTGATACCTGATTACCTTAGACGAAGATTTTACTTAATGCACTAGAGCATGAGATGAGAAGTGAAATAGTAGATTGTACAACGAGAGCATAAAACGAGCCATTTTACCCGAGACGTTCATATAGCTACCCGAGCTGGTACGGCGAGAGTGGCAAGACACGTCAAGGGAAAAATGGGTTTAATGCTCGAGTTTTACACTGCTTATCACTTCGATGGCGAGGAATTAGAATAGCAACAGTTGAAACAATTGTTCATTTTATTGTTCATGCATTATATAATTAAATATTTTTTAATTTGATCTATTTTGATTGATTTGGTTGATTTTTAGTTTTATATAAATTAAAAATTATTAAGAAAAATATGTAGAATCTTCTTTGTTTGTGTTTACACCTGATTGCCTTGGTCTAAGACGAAGATTTTACTTTATGAACTAGAGCATAACAAGTCATTTTATGCCGCCTAGATCCAGCATAAACACGAACTTTACGAGAATGAGAAGTGAAAAATGTTTTTTTTTTACCTGACGAACTAAACTGCCCATTCATTATTATACCAAATAACTGTTATACTTTTTTTTATTATGTCAATTCAATGTTATCCCACTGATATTACAAATGTTAAAGTTTCTAAGTCTGTTTATTGTGTTACTTAACACGTCTTACCATTGGATCGATTCGTAATACAGATAGTTTGAGTCCCAGAGAAGGACATAGGAGAGTTTTTATCTCGGAAAATTGCATAGTTCCCGCGGGATAGCGTAAGCGAATTCTAAATAAATAAATAAATAAATATCACGGGACAATTCACACCAATTGACCTAGTCCCAAAGTAAGCTTAGCAAAGCTCGTGTTATGGTACCAAGCAACGGATAAATATAATTTATAGATAGATACATACTTAAATACATATTAACACCCAAGACCCGAGAACAAACATTCTATTTTCATACAAATATCTGCCCCGACACGGGAATCGAACCCGGGACCTCAAGCTTCGTAGTCAGGTTCTCTAACCACTTAGGCCATCTGGTCGTCTAATTCTACGCGAACGGAGTCGCGGGTAACGAGTGCAAAACTATATTATGCCAAATCTGTTATGCGACTTGTACACGTTTGTAAACCACGCTGGATTATACAAGTTGACTAGCCTCCAAGATGACGCGACCTTGCTTGGCTGACTGTAGTTGCTCTCTAACCGGAAACTGTCAAGACAGCCATGACTTCCGGTGTCATAATTGGCACGTCAAAATGCCAGGCGACGAAGACTCGAGCATGGAGACTTTATTGTCTGTATCTTTCGCAGACAGAAATTTCATGGAATTTCGTTTTGAATTAATATTATATAATCTCATTTTTAGGGCTCCGGAACCAGAATGGCAAAAACGGAACCCTCTGTCTGTCCGGTCGTCCGCAGCTTTTGCTCAGAGACTATCAATGCTAGAAAGCTGTAATTTTTCACGGATATATATGAAAACTATGCCGACAAAATGGTACAATAAAAAATTCAAATTCAAGACGTAATTAAAGTGGGGGTGTTTCTTTTTCTCATCCAACCCTATAGTGTGGGGTATCGTTGGATAGGTATTTTAAAACCATAAGGGGGTTGCTCTGACGATTTTTTTGATTCAGTGATTTGTTTGCGAAATATTTAACGTGAAAGTGCAAATTTTCATTAAATTCGAGCGTCCCCCCTCCCCTCTAAAATCTAAACCGGTGGGTGGAAAAATTTGAAAAAATTCAGGATGGTAGTAAGTATATCAAACTTTCAAAGAAAACTATAACGGCTAAGTTTGCTTGAGAATTATTAGTAGTTTAAAAGTAAGTAGCAACCTAAGGTATAAAATTTACCTAAACTTGGAAAATTCCGTATAAAATACGAAATCCTTAGAAAAATATTACTTGATTTTTTTCGCAATGGCTACGGAACCCTATTTTGGGCGTGTCCGACACGCTCTTGGCTGGTTTTTTTATTTAAGAAACAAAGTGTAGAATTATTTTTTAACAAATTTTGTTTCTTCGATACAATACGTTAGAATAGATTAGAGAATCGCTACCAAAAAAATAGTTTAGGTTATAAATAAATAAATAAATAAATATCACGGGACAATTCACACCAATTAACCTAGTCCCAAAGTAAGCTTAGCAAAGCTTGTGTTATGGGTACTGAGCGACGGATAAATATAATTATATAGATAGATATACATTACTTAAATACATATTAAACACCCAAGACCCGAGAAAAAACATTCGTATTTTTCACACAAATATCTGCCCCGACATGGGAATCGAACCCGGGACCTCAAGGTTCGTAGTCAGGTTATAACTTAAGTTATTATTATAAGTTATAACTGCGACCTTGACAGAAAACGAATGGAATGTTTTTCATGGTAATAACTTTTAATATTAACTAAATAATATGACAATAAAGAATATTTGATTTTTCATTCTATGATAAATATCTAAACAATAAGTTTTATTCGTAACCAGAATCAATGATTCGAATTTGTACAAAGTGTTCTATGTATTGATTCTATGAAAGGATAATATGAGAAAAAAAAATCTGTTAAACTAAATTCTGTTAAAATGTTTTCTGTAAACCAACACGTCCGACGCGACCTTGCTTGACAGACTGTTATTGCTGTCGTTAACCGGAAACTGTTAAGACAGCCATGACTTCCGGTGTCATAATTGCCGTAAATTGCCAAGCTACTTAATCTCGAGCATGACCATTATACAGTGCTTCTCTCAGTCTAAGAGGACTTGTAGGTTTAAGGTCTCTCCGCTACACCGTATCAACCGTGACCGTAACAGGAACGAAATTTAATATCTCAGGGAATCAAAATTTAATATCTCAAAAACGGCTGAACAAGACCCGAGAACAAATATTACGTCATACAAATATCTGCCCCGGCCGGGAATCGAACCCGGAACCTCAAGCTTCGTAGTCAAGCTCTCTAACCACTTGCCCATCCTCGCGTCTCGTGTAAAATGGCTCGTTTTATGCTCTTGTTGTAAATATACCTACATATCTTTGCCACACGACCGATTTGAATTATTCCTTTTTTTTACATTGGGATATTCCATAGATAATTTGGTATAAAAGTAATAAATAAACGTGTGTTACCGACAACCAGGCTTTTTTAAGGGAGGTTAAAGTAACGTATTTCTGTAACTAAACCATGATATTAATTTAATTAATAAAATAAAATTCAGACTTTGTTACCTTTCTAACAAAATTATAAATGCCAGCAATGTACCTATACAGCAAAGTAAAATGACAACTAATCACACAGTATCTGTCGGCTGTCATTTACACTTGTCAATTTACTTTGCTGTATTGTATACCTAGTGCCAACCACGAAGACGCGTGTATAAAAATGGTTTTATTAAATACAACATAACACAGAATAATAACGCAAACATATTTTTTATTTCTATTTACCGGTAAAGTTCAAGTCCATTCTTTTGAGTAGTATATTTAAACACAATATTACTTATTTTTTGTGTTAAAATAGCGACAGGATTAATTACAACACAACACAAAACAACAACAACTGAAAATGGTCAATTTTTGTGAAAAATAGTCATGTAGATCATTTTCTGAGAATCTATACCGCTCATCCACTTGTGCCGACTGTACGACATCCGCACGGAATTAAACCCGGATTTTTAATCCCACGGAAAAAATGAAAACAAAGTTTTGTCAATGTCAAAGTGACTTTTCAGGGGACTTCAATGTATGGGCCCGCTAGAAATATTGTACAGGGTGGCCCATTTATATCGGTCAGTATGGGAAAGTCTGAAACTATACGACATACGAAAATTTCTTCTTAGGAACCATGACATCGATTTTAATAGCAAGAAAAACTGCATTTAAAAAAAACCTGTACTCAGCTCGGGAATCGAACCCGGTTGTTTGGAAAAAAAAACTTACATTATTTCTATTTAGATATCAATTGCGTACGTCTCGAGTCGAGACGTACGAGTAGGTACGAGTCGAGTGGAGACCGCGGATCGGCAAGCGCGTAGGACGTCCACCAACGAGGACGGATGACCTGGTTAAAGCCGCGTCACGGTGGATGCAGGCAACTGGAGGTCTATGGGGGAGGCCTATGTCCAACAGTGGACGTCCTATGGCCGATGTGATGATGATGATGATTAAGTTACAGGAATACGTTACCTCTACGTTACGTTTTGCAGGTGGTAGGACCTTGTGCAAGGTCCGCCGGATTGCTACCACCATCTTGCTCGCTAATCCTGCCGTGAAGCAGCAGTGCTTGCACTGTTGTGTTTCGGCGTGGAGAGTAAGACAGCCGGTGAAATTACTGGCACTTGAGGTATCCCATCTTAGGCCTCTAGGTTGGCAACGCATCTGCAATTCCCCTGGTTTGCAGATGTTTATGGGCGGTGGTGATCTCTTACCATCAGGAGACCCACTTGCTCGTTTGCCATCCAGTCGTATAAAAAAAAAAAAAAACCTCCCTGAAAAGAAGCTTGGCTGTCGGTAACACACTGTCTCATATTAAATGATATTGTAACGGATAACTCACGTCTCAAACCGAGTTTAGCTCGACATGTTTCGGGCTATTTCGTAGCCCTTCTCAGGAGCACGCGACTCAGCGGCTGCCGCAACGCACACTACGCGCCACCGCTCTGTGCCCTTAGTGTAAGTTTTCGGTTACAAATTACGTCTCGATCGCGTTCGCGTTAAATCTCAATTTGTATGGAAACACGAACATCGCAAACGTTCCGCTAGAGGCGCTGTTCTTTCCATATGAATTGAGATTTTAACGCGAACGCGATCGAGACGTATTTTGTAACTGGAAACTTACACTAAGGGCACTGCTCGCGCGACTGCCCAACGAAACACGTGGCGAAATAGCCCGAAACATGTCGAGCTAAACTCGGTTTAAGACGTGAGTTATCCGTTACAATATCATTTAATATGAGTGAGTCTCACGATTAGTAAGCCGTGGTGGCCTAGTGGTTTGACCCATCGCCTCTCAAGCAGAGGGTCGTGGGTTCAAACCCCGGCTCGCACCTCTGAGTTTTTCCAAATTCATGTGCGGAGTTACATTTGAAATTTACCACGAGCTTTACGGTGAAGGAAAACATCGTGAGGAAACCTGCACAAACCTGCGAAGCGATTCAATGGTGCGTGCGAAGTTCCCAATCCGCACTGGGCCCGCGTGGGAACTATGGCCCAAGCCCTCTCATTCTGAGGGGAGGCCTGTGCCCTGCAGTGGGACGTATATAGGCTGGGATGATGGGATGATGATGAGTCTCACGATAGTTTCATGTTCAAAGCACACTGTCTATTAAAAAAAATACGTTTTTTTTGCCATTTCAAATCTACTACAATTTTATGGACTAAAGCTAGTTCCTATAATCCCAAAATATAAATCAATTACAAAATTACATCAAAATTTGACGCCTGGCGTATTTGACACTTCACCCCCAGCAGACAGTACCTATATATATAACATAGCTTATATGTAGAGGAGTGCAAGCCGCGTGGTTGTCGAGCGAGAGAACCGGGTATAGCACTTTTGAAATGGCATAATTTCTCTTTGTTTAAAAAGTTTTAATACAGATGGAAAATATTTATGGAACACAAATATGCCGTCTATTGCTTACCTTAGAAACTACTTACTATACTTATACTTACTTACTATATAGAAAGAAAGAAAGAAAGAAAGAAGACATTTATTCACTTACACAGAAGACACACATATACAGCAAAATTAACACAAATAAAATAAAAAAATACAGAAAAACACATGAAAACATTAAATACAATATACACAATGTTGTGTGTCCCCGCGAAAGTGAAACGGTCGCTGACTCAGCATTATGCTGAAGCGTTAAACGCCTGCAGCGCTGATTTTCTGCCAGAACCGTCTATATGTTAGTGTTCAATAAAGAGTTATATTGGATTGTGTAACCTAAACCTAAGAATGAAAGAAAAATAAAGAACATCCATACTAATATTATAAATGCGAAAGTAACTCTGTCTGTCTGTCTGTCTGTCTGTCTGTCTGTCTGTCTGTTACGCTTTCACGCCTAAACCGCTGAACCGATTTTGATGAAATTTGGTACAGAGATAGAATAGACCTTGGGAAAGAACATAGGCTATCTTTTATCGCGAAAAAGAGGCTTTAAGGGGTTGAAATAGGGGATGAAAGTTTATATGGTGGAAGTTCGTCGCTGTCGAAGATAAAACCATGAAACTTGGCATTTAGGCATTTAATCCATACTATCCATACTAATATTATAAATGCGAAAGTAACTATGTCTGTCTGGCAGTCTGTCTGTCTGTCTGTTACGCTTTCACGCCTAAACCGCTGAACCGATTTTGATGAAATTTGGTACAGAGATAGAATAGACCTTGCTGTGACCTTGGGAAAGAACATAGGCTATCTTTTATCGCGAAAAAGAGGCTTTAAGGGGTTGAAATAGGGGATGAAAGTTTATATGGTGGAAGTTCGTCGCTGTCGAAGATAAAACCATGAAACTTCGCATTTAGGCATTTAATAACAAATAAGTCAATATTTGGTTAAGCTTTTTTGAAAATTCGACCTGTGAGGGATGAAAGTTTATATGGAAGGTCTTCATTATCGAAGATAAATCGATGAATCTTTATTAAACTTGCTATTTCGGCACGTGATAAGAGATAAATAGATATTTGTTCGCGCGTTTTTTAAAATTCATCCTGAGAGGGGGTGAAATAGGGGATGAAATGAAAGTTTATATGGAAGATCGTCATTGTCGAAGATAAATCGGTGGTTCTTTATGAAACTTGGCATTTGGCACGTGATAAGAGATACATAGATATTTGTTCGGATCGAATCCGGGCGGAGGCAGGGTGGCAACGGAGTGGAGCGGAGGCAACGGATGGAGCGGAGACAATGCGGGCTACAGCGGAGGCAGTGAATTAGAGCGGAGGCAGTGGATCGGAGTGGAGACAACGGAGGGGAGGCATCGGAGCGGAGGCATCGGAGCGGAGGCAGCGTGGCAACGGAGTGGAGCGGAGGCAACGGATGGAGCTGAGACAATGCAGGCTGCAGCGGAGGCAGTCAAGTAGAGCGGAGCTGAGGCTGGCGGAGCGGAGGCTGGCGGAGCGGAGGCTGGCGGAGCGGAGGCTGTGGGAGGAGGTAGCGGAGCGGAGGCAGTGGAGCAGAACGTAGCGGACGCTGCTGAGCGGAACGGAGACTGTGGAGCTGATTGATGGTGATGGTGAAGATAGGTGTGTTGATTATGATGATTGATGATGAAGATGGTTTTTGTGGTGATGATGATCGATGATAATGAATGACAAAAAAAAATGTTTATAAAAAATGTCTCATTTGAAAACTTTACCTGCGATGGGGATGTTAGCAGAGGGTATGATGCAGTGTTAGCAAAGCCTATTAAGCTCATAAGAAAAATATACGCAACGTGAGGTCATCATGAAAAATTATGATTTTTAGATTTTTCTTATTTATTGTGCTATAAGAGCTACCTTTATGCAAAATTCCAAGTTTCTAGGACAGCCGGCAGTGCGCTATAACTTTTTCTGTTAAGGCGATTTGTATGAAAACCTTTTTAATGACTGTAGGCAGTATAATACATCAGTGACTGTAGCTTTTGATTGCATTGACTTAGAAGTTTGATTTTTTCACAGCTATCGGGACTATTGACCTGAGTTTAGGATTTAATTTCAACTAGATACCTATACCCCGCGCGTTTACGAGATAAAGGATCTTGACAGACAATCGGACGGACGGACAGCAAAGTGATCCTATAAGGGTTCAATTCTTTCCTCTTGAGGAACGGAACCCAAAAAAAACATTTGTTTTGGCGCTTTTCAAATTACAACCTATTTACTTGAAAATATGGGGATGAAAGTTCTTACGGAATTCCAAACAAATTTACTATAAGTATATTTATCGGAACTATGTGTAGCTAAAAAGCCGTCTTAATTATAATCCTACCCTCCTAACTTACAATAAAGGACGTAAGGTGTCAAGAGTTCACTATGAAGAATGAGTCCTTTTGTGTTGGCATTGTAGAATACACGTCGTTTTGCTAAAATGTGGCTACCCGCAAAATAATTCTGTTTTACTAAAGAACATGGATGGATGGAAGAACAAAAAAAAAATTATATTCATAGCAATGTATTGAAATGGTTATTTTCAGTAAACCGTAGAAGTTTCTATGTGCTATTATTGGCAGAATAGGTATCCTAAATACATTAAATACTTTCCAAAGTTACTATTCCACGCGGACGAAGTCGCGGGCAAAAGCTAGTAATAATAATAATAGTAATGTCTCTGTACTGTTTTTGGTGATCAATAAAGAATATTCGTGTATTTAATTGTAACACTGAAATTAATATTTGTCTCTGACGATTAATTTTAACTATACCTACAATTTATTAAATCAGTGTTTAATCCAGATTAATAAGATACTTATTAAACTTAAATTAGCTAAAAAAAACTCAATTTTACATAATTATGATTGGTTTTTTGGAGTCTTTTTGTATTTTTTATTTCAACTCCAAATTTGTTACTTTTACGGGTATCCCGTGAAACCGTATCGTAAATACAATCTGAGACATGGATGCACAGGTAAACCAGAAAAAGAGACCAGCGCTGGGAATTGAACCCAGGTCCTCAGCAATCCGTGCTGCGTGCTATAACCCCTACACCACCGCTGGACAGGAATCTAGACACGAATTTTTCCCAGCGCTGGTCTCTTTTTCTGGTTTTTCTGTGCATCCATGTCTCAGTTTGTATTTTCAATTTTACATAACCTAACCAACAAAAACCATCGGGACTTTGTCATTTCAAAGTTCAATATCTCAAAAACGGCTGAACTGATTTTAATAAAACATGTCTCAAAACTATCGATAAATAACCTGCTTTCAAATAAAAAAACCGCATTCAAAACGGTCCACCCGTTTACGAGCTACGGTGCCACAGACACACATAGCGATCAAACTTATAACACCCCTCTTTTTGCGTCGGGGGTTAGTAATAAGATATTGTTTTCATGCCAATGTATCTGGTTAGACATGTCACACTCATTGGCACTTTCTGTTGTGTTTCACTTCTCTCGTGCAAGTTATTTTTACGTTTATGTTTTGTGATTGTCATATGGATTCACTGAAAATCAGCGTCGTTGCACTATCTGCGGCGACACGTGCTGAGTGGACTCCTTTTAGAGACCACAGTCAACACTGTAATAGGCATTAACATCCATCCCATCCTATATACGTCCCACTGCTGGGCACAGGCCTCCTCTCAGAACAAGAGGGCTTGGGCCATAGTTCCCACGCGGGCCCAGTGCGGATTGGGAACTTCGCACGCACCATTGAATCGCTTCGCAGGTTTGTGCAGGTTTCCTCACGATGTTTTCCTTCACCGCAAAGCTCGTGGTAAATTTCAAATGTAATTAAGCACATGAATTTGGAAAAGCTCAGAGGTGCGAGCCGGGGTTCGAACCCACGACCCTCTGCTTGAGAGGCGATAGGTCAAACCACTAGGCCACCACGGCTTGACACGGTGTATATTATCGATGTAAATATCATGTGATTTTGTTACTAATAAATATATCATGATTTCTATAGGTACTAATACTCTTTGGTCATGATCTGTCATGACGACAAAATATACTAAAGAGAACTGACTACTAAAGAGAACTTTGCGCTAGTGTCGCCCCCTGCGCAGAGCTTTGCCTAATATGCCCTATTAAAGAAAGAAAGAAAGAAAAGTTTATTTTGGCTCCAAAAAGTACCACCTAAAACTAAGACTACACGCTGTTTATTAAATATATAGTTTTGAAGCCGCCCACTTATCAAAGGCCTTATCTTTTTTCGTTTAAATATATTATGTATCTAATTAAACGAATATTAAAAATGATAAGATACTGTTCTGCCACGTGGTTTAGTTTTAGTAGTAACCGCTACCCGGGACTCCGTTCGTGAAGAATACTTTTATCGTTATCCCGCGGGAACTATACAATTTTCCGGGATAAAAACTATCCGCGGTGTAGACGTGATGGATTAGCAAACAAATAAATAAAGAAACTAACAGCCTTACAAACTTCCGTAATTATTATATCAATGGGAAGTGGGATAATGATTGCTACCAGGTGTAATGACTATATCGTGACATGACCGTAATAGGATCGTGTCAGGAACGGAATGTCAAACGCGTACATGACACGCGTCATGGTATGAGTTAATAATAATAATAAACTTCTTAGCCATGTTAGTTAAATAAAAAAAAAGAGAAACAAAACTTAAAACTAAAAATAATCTTGGCAATAGCACTCAGCATAATATACTGAAGATAATATCCAGCGCTGATTTTCAGCCCGGCCGTTCTGGCAAGGGTGGTCGCAACCATATCTATATAAATAAAAATGAATCGTAAAATGTGTTGCTAAGCGCAAAACTTGGAACGCTGACCGATTTCGCTAAATCTTTCTTTGTCGTGTTCGTTATTGTCAGGAGAAGGTTTTTATGGAAGAAATATAGAAAAAATCAACGGGGGCGAAGCGCGGGCAACAGCTAGTTAATAATAATAATAGTTTATTGCATATAAAAAAGTACAACAACAAATATTTAGAAACAGATAACAATATGGTGGTAGGAAACAATGGCTCAAGACAAACAGAAAAATATATATATTTACGTATCTGTTAGCAGATGAAACCTTTGCTGTAGGTAATGTTCACACAACAGTTAACCCTCTAACTCCTAAGCTAAGTAAAAACTTGTATTACAGGAGTTAGTGGCCGACCATACGCATCCATGCACTTAAGGCATCACAAAAACGTGTCTAAATAATATATATATATATGTATATATTAATTAATTTTCAGATAATTACATCCATTAATGTTAGTAAAAAGTATACAAATAACTTATCAATCTATTGTTAGTAAAATTACACTTAAATGTCAACAGTTTAAAATGAAAATAAAAATTGATTACAAAATTTATAAATTTAATGTCCGAAAAATAATAATAATAAAATTAAAGGAGCCGTTGGAATGGAGGCATAGGTGCGCGCAAAGATAGCCAGTGTCTCATGAAAGGACCGGACAGTGCATCGGCCACTGCCTTCAGGAGGCTAATACAAGATCTACGTTCCTACGCCTTAATTTTAAAAAGTAAAAAAAAAAATATTGAAGAAAAGAATAGACAAATAAAAAATAAAAATACATATTTTCGTTTGTGACCGCTTGTAACTGACAACCAACATTTCTATCCTGTTCAATCAAATCCTGTATATCCTTATCCTGTATGTGTATTATGTTTGCTGTATTGTTTCAAATTGCGTTAAGTACTACTCATATACGGTTCGACTATGGCGACCTAGTGTCTTGACCTGGGCTCGCACTTCTGAGTTTTCGAAATTCATACTCGAAATTACATCTGGGAGCACGGCAGTGCCCCCGCCAAGTTTTACCACGAGCTTTACGGTAGGAAAACTATGAGCGATCGAGCTTTTCTAAACATGCGTTTCCAGCACCACATTTCCAGGGTATAAAACTCAGGGTACTCTTGCTTGTTTTTTGTAGGAAACAAAAAAGGTTACAAAAAAGTGCTAACTACAAAGGCGGACTTATCGCTGAAGAGATCTCTGCCAGTAAACTTTAAAAGATGAATAAAAATTCACTTTCAGTGGTCAGATCAAATAGACTTAAATTTGCTGTAGGTACCAGGTTGGAAGACAATGCAAGTACAGTCAACAAAAAGTATATACAGCACGTAGGTACGCTTGTATAAAAAAATACTTCAGCTTCGTTTAATTCGTTCTTCGTTTAAGTCGTGCTTGTTTGGGTCAAATCTTTAAAATCTTTAACACACTTTTTGTAATAGGTTTGATTTGAAATTTAATACGGATATGCAAATAAAATAACAATGCATATACAGTCCGGATTGCTACCACCATCTTGCTCGCTAATCCTGCCGTGAAACAGCAGTGCTTGCACTGTTGTGTTTCGGCGTGGAGAGTAAGACAGCCGGTGAAATTACTGGCACTTGAGGTATCCCATCTTATGCCTCTAGGTTGGCAACGCATCTGCAATATCCCTGGTGTTGCAGATGTTTATGGGCGGTGGTGATCTCTTACCATCAGGAGACCCACTTGCTCGATTGCCATCCAGTCGAATAAAAAAAAAAAAAAAAAAAAACGGAGGAAAAGCTTGTATCAAAAATGATTTTTAGGACTCCGTGCCTCAAAAGGAAAAACTGAACACTTACGTCATACCGTATCACGCCATGGCCATAATAGGAACGGGTCAGACCGTGTAAAACATGGTAAAACGGAATGTCAACCGCAAACATGACACGCGACGGCGACGGTTGGTTACCGAATCGATTTATCGATCTTTTGAAATTCCGAACAATTATTGGATTCATAGAAGAAAGTGTTATGACAAACGATCATTCTGACAAACATGAAGCAACGTTTTTTATCATTTGTTTTGCATACAAAAATAAATTGTCAGACACCAATTTCGATATTTTTCATATAACTACTTTCTACTATTCAATTCCTACTGGTTCCGGCAGAATATCAGCGCTGTGACAGCAATGTCGCAGCACATGCTGAGTCGGCGCCTTTTCGCGGCTGTGCGTGACAACTTAATTTAAATATACATGTAACAATTTGAATCGTTTGTTTATGTAGAATTGTCATGGCATGTTTGTGAATAAAGTTTTTTATCTATCTATCTATCTACTATTACCTTTTTTTTTAATAATATTAAAATTATTTCAGTTCCCGGTGACATTTTAATCTAGTTCTGCCAGACCAATGCCTATTTCATAAATTTGATCTATATGCGTATGTTGAGCACCGGCATTTTGTTTTTTATCTGTGGCGAAGTTACTCTCACTAGCTGTCAAATGGTCATTGCCGAACAAGAATTTCGGAGCGGAAAAGGTGGTCAAGAATATCGACACATGCACTCTATTATTAAGTTGCTAGCATTTGCCCGCGGCTTCTGTTCCCTCGGGAATTGTGCATTTTTCCGCCATAAAAAGTAACTCTCTGGCTCATAAACTAACTCTATGCCAAAAATCACGTCGATCCGTCGCTCCGTTTCGACGTGAAAGACGGACAAACATAAAAACACACACACTTCCGCATTTATATGGATCGATATATTTGATGGCAACTGGTGTTGCAGATGTTTATGGGCGGTGGTGATCTCTTACCATCAGGAGACCCACTTGCTCGTTTGCCATTCAGTCGAATAAAAAAAACCCAATGAAGAAAGTATTTTTCTAAATACCTACTACGGGATAGAAAATAAGCCTTATTTTTTCCATATACGTAGAACTTTAATCACAAATTACACAGTTTTTTAATATATAAAAAAACTATAACTTGCAATATTTGAGTTTCTTAGGGTCACTTATAATGGTCCGATTGACTTGACACTTGGTAGGTACGGATATGTAATTTGGACGGAAATGCAAGTACAGTAAACAAAAACCTAATGTTAAAAAAAAGCCACTGAAGATTTTAACGGGCTTTTTAAGCGCTCCCGGTCAACTTCAACGCTAGACTTTTTAAAAGATTAACTTAACTTCAATAACCTAACCAAGTATTAAACCTTGTTGCCATGTGCATTGTCGTATACGGGGTTCTTCGCTACACCAGCCATGTCGCTGTGTGCGTAACGAGTACAGCGTCTGTGTGAGTGCGATGCAGCCATCACCGGTTCAGTATCCGCATGCACCCGCTCAAGTGCATACACCCCATTAAACTGCAAAAAAAACATCAAAAAGCACTAGTAAAAATCATAATAATACAAAATACAATTTATACAGTGTAACAAAAATAATTAATTAATGTATAAAGCGTAAAATGCGATGTTAAATAGGATTTCAGTTGACTCCCGAGCTCTTTGTGTCGGCCATGTTGGATTCTGGTGAGTCGCTTTTGATTTTGAGTTCGCTTTTTCGAATTTGCGACGCGTTCCTTTTTTGGAACGCTATCCCCTGGCTGTAGCTCCGTTGGCTTTTACAGCCGTTTAAAAAAAATAAACGCTGTACTGAGGCCTTTTTTTTCTTCTTTACTGTAACAGCGTTATTTTCAGCCAGATTTTAGTGTTAAATTTGTTAAAATACATATTACGCAACAGGGTGTGGTTCAATCGATACTTAGATACGGTGAAACGTAACGCCTCGGTTCTAAAACTCGACAAACCTTGGAATTTAGCCACAATTTTCTAGTAAAATACGTTGAAAATGCATTTTTCTTAGCATTTTTGGGGATGAATAGCCCAGTTTTGGTTACGTCACACGGAGGCCATTTTGAAAATGGATAACTTTCTTTTACATGTACCTAAGTATCTACATTTTACACTGGCTGTTTTTTTTACAATACTGGCCGTTGAGATTCTTTTTACGAAAAAAATAAAAAGCGAGCAACTTTTTTTTTTCGGCGTCGTTCTGTAATGCCAAGATAATGTGGATATGCCAACACATAAATAAGAAATATAAGTGGAATTTGACAAAAATCAAAGAATATCGTGCTGCTACATTTTATGATCGAAGAAACACAAGTTCTTTGTTTGCGCAACTCTGAGAAATCGCTTGATATTTCATCTCTACGAAGACAAAGAAAATGTAGTAGTTTGCAATCTTACTAATAAAATAAACGTAAAAGTGTTTCGTTCTGTTTTGTGTTAATTTGGTAAGTTACAGCTTTATCTTAAAAGAAATCTGCCAAGTGCGAGTCGGGCTCGCGCACCGAGGATTTTATACAAATCTGTAGGTGTCGATGAATATTCAGTGTTAGCAGAGCTTCTTCTCATGTATGGTCGACCGCGAAAGTGCTGTACCAATTTTAATGACAGTTCCTACTTCAGATATAAAACCAATATGGCTGACTGTCATATTGACTTGTGAGTGAAAATAGGCTTTGACGTTTTTAACGCTACAAATGACATTAAACTTTAGGGTGGTAAACCAATTTCTTGGTCGACTATACTCATGTAGGGCCATTTTCAATGGTTACTGACACAGACAGACAGACAAAAAAAGATTTTCAGACTTTTCTGATTTATTGTGCTGTAGGTACTTAAGTGCTACTTTCATACCAAATTTCAAGTTTCTAGGACAACCAGAAGTACCAGGTTTTTCGGTTACGGCAATTTGTATGGGAACACCATTTCAACAACTCTATCTTTTGATTGTGTTCACTTACAATTTTGTTTTTTTCATAATAGCAGAGCTGATTATTTGATATTAATTTCAGTTTGATATTTCCACGCGTTCCTGAAAAAAGAACCACGTAGAACAAGGAGATCGTCTACATAACAAGCGAAATAAAGTTATTTGTATTTGTATAACGAGTCTTAATTAACCTAGACATCGGCAGAATCAATACTCGGTCTATAATTGATATTAATATCTTGATACCCCCAAGCATTCTGAGATAAATTACCTACCAAGAGCAAGGAAATCGTCTACATAACGAGTCTTAACCTAGACATCGGCAGAATCAATACTCAGGTCTATATTGGATAGTAAAATCAGCGTGAAACCTCCACGCGTTGGACAACTAAGTGATCCTATAAGACAATGTTTTAGACTATAGCGGTCATTACACTGTACTAATTGTATGATTTAAATTTTAATTGTATGGTTTTGTTCCGCGTACCTTAGAGTAGAGATGACAAGTCTCGTCTCTTGATCATGGCGCATGAAACTGTGCCGAAATATCGAGCTTCTCTAAAATCAATGTACACACCCAAATATAAATCATAAGATCCTATGTACGATTATAGGAGTTGCGCTTTTTCGTGAGATACGGATCCTTTAGAAGAAGGTATCCTGCCTTTTCGCAGAATTATTGTTTGCCGAATGTTTCATCGGCCAACTGTTTTATTTCCCAAGTTTCAATTTTCTCCGAAACCAAAATTTTTTCTCTTATAGAACACAGTAGGTTAGGTTAGGTTTGTTTTATGAAAGTTCCGAAAATGGTTTCAGAGAAAATCGCGAGTTGGGAAATGAAACAGTTGACAAGTGAAACATTTGGGAAAGTGCGGAAGTGTGTGTGTTTGTATGTTTGTCCGTCTTCAACGTCGAAACGGAGCGACGGATCGACGTGATTTTTGGCATAGAGATAGTTTATGGGCCAGAGAGTGACATAGGCTACTATTTATCCCGGAAAAATGCATAGTACCGTAATTATACCTTCGGTCTTTCATAGTTACATAAAAATCGGTACAGCCGTTTTTGAGATATTTCACTTTGAAATGACAATATCAGGGGTTTTCAACTGTTCTATCTAAGATAATTATCCCGCCGGGAAATGCATAGTTCCCGTGGGATATACCAATTCTACGCAGACTAAAGCTAGTTTGAATATATTTGTGTCACAAAGAACTTGGTTACATTTCGAGGGCAAAAGATGGAGAATAAGTTGATTGCGTATGTATTGCAGTTGCATCGATTCAGCATATACCTATGTATGCAAGTCTGCATTCTTGGTACTGATACGAAAAGGCATTGACCTGTCGAGGTAACTGTCGTACATACATATATATGAACGTGTTTTTAAATTCTGAAACTACCGTTTCCCGCGGCTTTAGACGCTTATTCATTACATCAAGCTGTTGAATTTAGGGTTGCCATGTAGAAAATGAAATGTCCTGATAAAAAGAAATATATTGATAAAAATCCTGACGTCCCCCTAAAAGACTTGACATTTGGCATAGCTTTGCAGGAGTTTTAAAACAAAAAAATAATTGTTTATCCCATTCATAATAGTTCTGAAATTAATATTATTCGTTTTGTTGACAACTTGCTAATTAGGCACAATTGGGATGTCCCAATTTTTGATAACATATAATAAATCGAAAACCATTTGGAGAAATAGGCTTCGTGGAGCGTTTTCAGAAATCAGATTCCAAAAATGTGATAAACTGATTTAAATAAACAAAATTTAAGTAATGACCCTCATTTGACCCCTGGAGTATCTCGTCACAAAGGCAGTTATAAAGCAGGTCCACACTCTTAAGCAAATTGACAGTTTGAAATGTTCCTGTCCTGCTTATAATAGCAAAGAGTGACAAAGATAGAACTTTAATCACATGATGCGCAACTGGCCTTAAACAGTTGTCATTTATCGTAAAGTCCGAAATGTATACGAGTATTTCCAATGTATTTTTACAAATTAAATCATTAAATTACTATGTTACAAGTAAATACAAAAGAATTTAAATATCAGATTTTTAAAAAGATATCTATTTACTATCACACCATTAAATAAACAAAGGAATAATCGAAGCTAAACGAAGAGAAATAAAATAAAACTATTTGTCATGGTTCATTTAGAACCCTAAACCGTGCTTGAATTATTGTCGAATGAGGGCTATCGTTTTTTGTCTCACTAGATGGCGCACTGTTGCGTGAGGTTTTTAAGTATGGCTTTCAAAGTCTGTTATTACGGGCGTGAAAACAAAGTTTGGATTAAAATCATATTTAATACACCTTAAAACCGTACCATAAAAATATCGAGCATGCCATAGTGTTGCATAGTCCCCGTTTTGTTCGGAAAAAAGGGAGGACAAAGGTTTCCGAAAGACAAAACTGTCTTAAAACACAGACATTCATTGCCCCGGAACGCATATTTGCCATAATTAATTTCAGATATTGCAAAATATTCATAAAATTATTCTAATTATAAATAAACCCGCGTAGCTCACCCAAAAACTACGAGATTTGACATTTCGGAGACCTCACGCTACACTAGCGCCTCTAGTGGCAAATTCATACGCGATAGCCCTCATTGTAATGCCACAGATTATGTTATGTACATTTATGTATTGTTCATTTCGCAAACTCTGAAACTGTAAACATTTAAGGATTTATTTCAGGGCCATCGTGTAGAACCCTTTAGGTTTAGGTTAGGTTAGTTTTATAAAAATTCTGAAATATTTACAGTTTCAAAAATATTTAACATTTGGAAAATGAAAAGTTGCGAAATGAAACAGGTTGCCAAGCGTTTTTCGCCGCAACATTAGTAGGTAAGTACCTAAACCGAATTAAAATTGCATACTTACTTAAATGTTTATATTCCCACGACTTATATTAATATCTTGTAAGTACCTAGAAGAGTTTATGGGCATTTTTAAAAAAAAAGTGCTACCCTGTTTTTTTTTTTAATTTTGGAAAGAATATTATGGTTTGTCCTACTCAGAATCAAGAGCACAATAGATTCCGATAGTTTAAAAAAATGTTCCCAAAAAAAACTTTTGCGTCGTTTTTTTCATACACTCGGTATGGGCGTGACAAAACTGACTCATAAAACTTTGTACGAAAAAATGGGGACCATATTTTTTCCAAAAGAAAGGGTTAACTTTTTTTTGAAACGTTATAAATAACAAATATTTTTAAAATAATTTTTGTCAGTTTCTAGGTGGATCTTAACATAAAAAAATAGGTATCGTATATAGTCTTTATTTCATGTCCTTAGAATACATACTACGTTAGAATCCATACTAATCTAATATTATAAATGTAAAGGTGTATCGACGTGATTTTTGGCATAGAGATAGTATATGCGCCAGAGAGTGACAATAGGCTACTTTTATCCCGGAAAAATCCACAGTTCCCGAGGGAACAGCGCGCGATAACCGAATTACACGCGACCAAAAGCTAGTATATGTATACATAATGGTAAACATGCCCCGCCACTTCTATGATAGATTTATATACCGGTCTATCGACTTCAAGCAAAGGGCTATGCGACGTGCCTCTCTTCGTGGCCCTTATTGGCCTGCGCAGACGTCGCCTGCACTATGCGCTCATAGATTGGGCTATTTGAATATAGAACGGAAACGGAGGGCCGCGATTGGCCGGAGCTTTTTGACGGTTGGTTTTATCTATGTGTTTGTTGTCTAAGATGTAGGGAATTATTTAGGACTGGGTTCCGTTTTTGAAATGGTTAAAGGTAAGCTTATATTGGCTGTGTATTATGTATCTACATACAGTTAACCAATTTGATTTCTAGGCCACTATAGAACCTTGCCGTAGTAAAATTTTTGTTTGTCTATAGCAATGCTTATTGGATGACGTAAAATGTCACAATGACAAGGTATGCATTTTTAGGGTTGGAACAAAGCTCTTATACTTTCGTCATGTTCTGTCTGTTTGTCCGTCCGTCTATCATCTATCTAACTAGACTATAAGTGCTCGAAAGCCTATATATCCTTTTCAATAACCTTTTTCAAGCCTTTTATTTATTGCACACTTAACAAGAATCTTGTAAGTAAACGGTGGTCGTTGTATACATAACATGTATATAATATACAACAGTTGAGTTAAGACGGCATTAAGCTATTACTAATGCGGGCGAAGCCGCGGGTGAAGGCTAGTAAATAATAAGTATATTATAAATAAATATCACGGGACAATTCACACCAATTGACCTAGTCCCAAAGTAAGTTTAGCAAAACTTGTGTTATGGGTACTAAGCAACGGATAAATATAATTTTATAGATAGATAGGTACATACTTAAATACATATTAAACACCCAAGACCCGAGAACAAACGTTCGTATTTTTCATACAAATATCTGCCCCGACACGGGAATCGAACCCGGGACCTCAAGCTTCGTAGTCAGGTTCTCTAACCACTAGGCCATCTGGTCGTCTAAATTATTTTATTTATTGGTATCTATGATCAGCCCTATTTAATCAGATTTTTCCCTTCCCAGGTTGACGCCTATGGATTCATAGATTGGCCTATTTAAACGTAGAACCCAAATAAAGCCTTCCGATTGGTTGACCGGCCCAGGTAGCTATTTTTTATATGTCGGAGAGCCCGTATAGTAAATATGTAGGGTTTTATGTATATGCATCTACGGGTTCCTAGAAGATTATGTTTTAGATACTCGTATGACAGTCTTTTTGTTTAACTTGATTTGTTGTTTTTATTTTTGGGGGAAAAGGACTTGTTTGTGTTATACACTAGCTGTTGCCCACGACTTCGTCCGTGTAGAATTCGTTTATCGCTATTCCGCGGGAACTATGCAATTTTCCGGGATAGAAACTATCCTATGTCCTTCTCCGGGATTTGAACTATCTGTGTACCGAATTTCATCTGAATCGGTGCAGCAGTTTCGATGTAATAAGGTGACAAACAGACTTATAATTTAACAATTGGAATGCCTTCAATTATTTAGGTCCCATTAGAACCAAATCAGTCATGGTTTTTTGTAGTCTGTTCAATTTCTTGTTATAAATTAACCCCCGACGCAAAAAGAGTGTTTGACCGTTATGTGTGTCTGTCTGTCTGTTTGTCTGTCGGAGAACCCGTAGCTCTTAAACGGGTGGACCGATTCGAATGCGGTTTTTGTTTGAAAGCAGACTTTCTAAAAATGGGTTTAGCCGTTTTTGAGATATTGAACTTTGAAGTGACAAAGTCCGGGGCTTTCCAACTTTTCGTTGGTAAGGTTATTTCAATTTTCGATTTTACAGTTTGTGTTACGTTACTGTCGTTTATCAAGTTTAAATAAATAAATGAATATCATGGGACACTTGACACCAATGGACCTAGTCCCAAACTAAGCAAAGCTTGTACTATGTAAACTAGGCAACGGACAAACATACTTATATAGATAAATTAAATGATATCTATACATCACAAGTATTTTACATAACTTTATTTTTAACACAGTAGGTTCGCTATTTGAAGGGATCGCTAATGCGGATCGGAATTATTTCCAAATATCCCTGTCCATGATATAATCATTAACTTTATAATACGCCTTTGATATTAATGTCTTCTTGACAATAGATCTGAATTTTGTATCCGTTTCATTTGTAATATTTTGTGGAATTTTATTGTAGAAATCGAGCTGTTTGCCTAAGTTAACGGGGACCAAGTAAAACTCAGTGTAAAGATGGCACAGACAGACATACAATACAGACTGTACAGCCATCCCCATTAACGTAAGGTCAAATCGAATGTCACAATTTCCAAAAAGCGCCACCGTCTCGCCAAACAAAAACTGTACACTCTGTCCCCAAGCGTTAAGCTTCAAAATCGAATTTAACCAACTGCGCCCCAATGACCAAGTAACCCACATCGCCGGTTAAATTTAACAAGCATCCTATTTTAAGAACACTAAAGTTCACTTTAGATCGACAGTTGTTTTTACAACGATATGTCACAAGTTTGCGCAAGGTTAACAATGCCGTGCATAAAAGTACTGCTGTACCTTAACGACTTGGGTATAAGGTTGAAATTGGTTTGTGTTCGTGTTTTTCGGCTGTATGCGCTTGGTTTGAGCAGCGCACACGCATCCAAGGCCATTCACTGTACGGCGAGGTCATTCATCTGCCCATTTGAGACCATTTCTCCTGTTGCTAACGTTTTTTTACAATGACAATATTGAACTCAAGACAGGCGCGAGCCGAAGCCGCGCGCTGAGGATTCTGTGCCCCCCGGTTTCTAGGGTTCTGTATCCAAAGGGTAAAAAAACCGGCCAAGAGCATGTCGGACACGCCCAAAATAGGGTTCCGTAGCCATTATGAAAAAAATAAGTAATATTTTGCTAAGAATATTTCGTAATTTGCACTTTAATAAAGTTGAATATTTTGCAAACAAATCACTGAATCAAAAAATCGTTTTAGCAACCCCCTAATGATTTTGAAAGACCTATCCAACGATACCACACTACAAGTTTATATTAGAAAAAAAAACACCCCCACTTTATGTCTATGAGAGGTACCTACACTAAAAAAAAATATTTTTGAAATTTTTATTGTACCATTTTGTCGGCATAGTTACATACATATTCGTGCAAAATTACAGCTTTCTAGCATTGATAGTCTCTGAAAAAAGCCGTGGACGGACGACAGACAGACATGGCGAAACTATAAGGGTTCCGTTTTTGCCATTATGGCTCCGGAACCCTAAAAACGGGACCCTGTTACTAAGACTCCGCTGTCCGTCCGTCTGTCACCAGGCGGTAACAAAATGCTTGATGTCTGTAGCGTGACAGGCGACGTCTTGTGTTCTAGGATGGCGTACATTGATAGCAGTATTTGATTTGTATGAAAACCCCCGACTTAAAAAACGCCAGCAAAAAAATATAAAATAAAAACGCCCGAAAAACGCTGCTTGAAAAGACATAATTAAAAAGTAAAAAATAATTAGCACTACCTAGCTGTTGCCGCGACTTCATCTGCGAAGAATCGTTTTATCTCATCCCGCGACTATGCTTGATTTCCGCAAAATTGCTAAGTTAATTTAGTATAAGTACTAGTAATATTTTTTTATCTAAGCGTTGTCGGTCTCGGGGGACCGCTAAGTTAACATGAAACTAAATATGTTGTATTTTAAAGTATTAAACCTTACCGGTCCCCCGACACCGACAACGCTTAGATAAAAAATATTACTAGAACTTATACTAAAATTAACTTAGGCTAATTTTGCGGAAATCAGCATAGTCCCCGCGGATGAATAACGAATTCTTCGCAGATGAAAGTCGCGGCAAACACTAATATGCATAATTATTTTTACTTTTAATTTGTCATGACCATTTTGAAGCGCCTAGGGACAATGATAGGCAATGTCATGACGTCACTCGCTAGATAGGAAACCGATCGCCTAATTCCGAGTGCAGTGTAGTTAGCTCGATGGCTCAGCAGCAAAGGGCGTCTAGACAACAGATGGTTCACGGTTCAAATCTCACGCGGTGAGATTCATCTTTTTCTATTTATTAAAGTATAAGTACTAGTAGTAAGATGGATTGGGTAGCACAAAATAATTATTTAAATAATGAAATAAGTTTAAAAATGGTCATTACGTTTCTCGTCTCAAGCTAAGGACGGACGGGTGTCGGTCAGTGTACACCTTATCTTGGAAATGTACCGACACATTAAAGACATTGAAGTAATTAAGTTACTTTAGTTTAATAATTAATTGTTTTTGGTGTTTTGTGACAAAGGGTAAGTTCAACAAACTTTTGCAATCTTTGATCTCATTTCCCGTAATTCCAAGAGACAGTTGTGAGTGACAGACGCTCTTTTGTTTTAGCGTAAGGACATGCCCTTTGGGATCAGGAGGAGGTCGTTTAGTTTAGCGCTAAATAAACTTTAAATTTGGACGCTAGCCGGTGGCAGGCGGATAGGCAAGGATCCCTGACGAAGTCTAAATCCTTCCTGGCGCTCAACTGTAGTGATAAGTAGCTAGTAATAAGTTAGTTGTAAGTAGTGATCTAATCGATCCCTTAATTCTATAGGTTAAGTTAACCTTAAGTTCCAGTCACTGATACTGGTAGTGCTTAAATTTAAAATTAGTCAAATCAATATAGTGTATTAGTGTTCATAGTAGTATTTCTTTTATTTCCTACTCGGCAACCCATAACAAATAGCGCCAACGTTAAAATTTAATGGGTTGACGAACGGTTTTTATTTATCCCTATTAAATAAGTAACATAGTTTTATTTGTTAATTACTCGTACCTTACATATTATGTACCGGTTCAGTTGATATATTTTTTTACCACTGTAGTATATTAAGCCGTATAACGTTGGTGGCCGTGATAACGTAAAACGTGTACCATTGTTATTTATATGTAAAACTTTCGACACTACCTACCATAATTGTTTTGATCTAAAGTGTAAGAATTATTTTTAGCATATAAATTCATTCGTTGTAGCAATCGATTACTCGTTCTAATGTATTATAAACCAATTTGTTTTCTCTAGCACTACGCGTATTAACGTTTATTTATACTTATATCCAAAAATTTTGTAACCGATATTATTATTTGAAGTTAAGGGTAAACGTACCTTTCGTTACACTTAATATAATTCCTACTTTAATTTACGGTTAGTTGTTTTGGAAAATTTTTAGGAATTTTATAGTTAGGTACCTGCGCATTTGGTGGTTTTTAATGCTAATCTAGAGCATACATACTTTGATTGCTGCCGTTAAAGTAACTTAAGTTTAGGCATTTAAGTGCGTGAATATTAGTGCTTTTTTTTAGGTACATATTTCTTTCACGAGACCAAATTGAGGTCTTGTGTTGTATATTTACGTTGTTATTGTGTAAAAGGTTTTGTCCACTGTTGCATCCCACTGCTGAGCATTTGCTGCTTGATGTTAAGACGACAGCGCATTAATAGTAAGTGTTACTGAGGCGGGAAACAAAGTAATCGTTTTTTTTTCCTTTTCTAAATTACGACTTAAAACTACCCTCACATTTTAAAGTATATTTTGGTACTATATAGTTTGCAACACATTGTTCGTTAACATGGACCCTAATCTGTTGTTGAAGGATGAGCTGGAATATGAGCTAGAGTGTCGAGGCATTACGCTGAAGGCCAATGCGCCGGTTCTAAAAAAGTTGCTCAAAGAGTTGTTGTGTAGTGAGCAATCGGGGGATTTCACACGTGAAATTAAAATACCACAGCATAGGGCAAAAAGTTGACTTCGAGCTTGAGATTTGTTCGGCGAAACTTAACACGTTATCTAATTATGTTTCAGAAATAGTGGGTAAGCCAGACAAAGCTTTATTTAAACGGTTAATTTCCAGGCTACATCACATTGAAAATAGGTTAGTTTAGTACCACAAGACTCAGAAGACCACGGTATAAAGAAAGATGGGCTAAAACAGCAATGTCAACTTCTGTTAGACAAGCTGGTAGTGCAGGATGACCTAGATGAGGAGGAAAATTTAACGGCTGATGATAAAACGAGTATTGCATGAGACTTTAGGTGTCTTGGGAGAAAGGATAGTTAAGAATTTAGAAACGAATAAGGATATACCAGGGTCTTCTAGTGATGAACGATTTGGTACTAAAGATTTAAGGTTTCCTGAGACTAACGGGAACCGCAATGTCAGTTTTAATTTAGGCAAGTGGGGAGATGAGAGGGGAAGCCGCGGTAGACTACTTCGAACCTCGACGGTTGAAGATGACTTTCCAAAGCGAAAATTAGTCCCTATTTATCAGTGGGGTATTAGATATTCTGGTAGTAATTTAAGTATTAATGCATTTTTGGAACGAGTATCCGAACTTAAGGATGCTAGGAATGCTACTGATTATGACCTATGGCGTTACGCGATCGATTTCTTTGAGGGTGAGGCGCTCATCTGGTACAGAGCTAATAAAGAGTATGCCAGTAATTGGGAGGACTTAGTAGTCTTACTAAAAAGAACTTTCCAGAAACCGTTCTATCAGGAGGAACTTTTGACAGAAATAAACGCGAGAACTCAGGGAAGTGATGAATCGGTCGTAATTTATATAGCGGTCATGCAAAACATGTTTAATAGGCTTCCGGTCAAAATTTCTGAACAGGAAAAATTATCGATAATACTGAAGAATTTACAACCTTATTATCAAAGAGCGGTGTGCAGAGACGAATTTTGCTCAATACCAGATTTAATCAATGTTCTTAGGGTAGTAGAGAGAACGAAAGTGAATTGTGATAATTTTGAGAAACCAAGGTCCTTCAGGAACTCATTAGAACCCGATTTGGCTTATCACGCAGACTACAGTAACGAGGGTGATCCAGAAATGGTTAAAGTAGACGAGATTGGTAATGGTGCTGGCAGTGTAAAGCGATGCTGGAATTGCAGGGAAGAGGACATTTATTTAGGGAATGTGTGTACCGAAACAGCGATTATTTTGTTATAAATGTGGACGCTTGGTGTGACATCTAAAGATTGCGATTGTTCGGGAAACCCACAAGGGAGAAGCACAAATTCTGCCAATTAGGTTTCTCCCCTAGTAACAATAGTAAGGAGTGGCAGGAATGGTTAGGTGTAGTGTCAAAATATTTTTCTCGCACTGATGGAGAAATATGCCCGTACTAGTAAATAAACATAATGACAATAGGGCTTACATAAGGATAAGTATCTTAGACAACGAATTTGTAGGTCTTCTCGATTCAGGGGCAAATCGTACGGTAATTAATAAGGAGTTCTCCGATGTTCTAACGTCCATAGGTTTGAGGGGCACGCGCATTAAACGTTTCCAGGTGGCGACCGCTGATGGAGCGCCTCATGATGTTAAGGAAATTTTTGACATGCCAGTTATGTTGGATGGTCAACTTAGGGTGATTCCGGCAATTGTTATGCCTAGGTTGAGTCAACAATTGATTTTAGGTAAAGATTTTTTGATGATTTTGGAATCTCTTTACAATTCAAGAATCATGATAGTTTTTTAGTTAAACTTGATGAGTTGGCAGTTAAAGAACCAGTTATATGGTCAAGGGAGGATTTGACTGAGGAGCAAAATAATCGCATTACTGTTCTAATCAGCAAAATGAAGGACACAATAGGTAAAGGTTTAGGTAGGACACATATATTGAAACATCACATAGACACAGGTGAAAATAAAGCGGTCCATCAGAAACAATACAACTTCTCTCCGGTAATTAAAGCAGAAATCACCAAAGAACTTGACAAAATGTTAAGAGATGATGTGGTGGAACCGTCACATAGCGCTTGGTGTTCTCCAGTATTATTGGTCAAGAAGCCAAATGGGGACAATCGTTTATGCTTGGACAGCCGACAATTGAATAAGGTTACCAAAAGAGATACTTATCCTTTGCCAAGGGTTTCAACTGTTATAGACAATCTTAGAAATGCAAAGTTCTTGACTACCATTGATCTCAAGTCAGCATTTTGGCAAATCCCATTAGAGGACAGCAGTAAAGAAAAAACGGCATTCGCTGTGCCCGGAGAGGTCTGTTTCAGTTTAAGGTGATGCCGTTTGGTTTAGTAAATGCCTCCCAGACTCAGCAACGGTTGATGGACATCTTGTTTCATTCAAATGACGATAAAGTCTGGGCATATTTAGATGATATAGTGATATGTTCTTCAACATTTGATGAGCACATGGCCTTAATTGAGAAGGTGATGAATATTTACATACAGCACAATTGACTATAAATGTAGACAAGTGCAGGTTTGCCAGGGAAAGTTTAAGATACTTGGGATATGTCATTGACAAAAGAGGATTAAGGACTGATCCTGAAAAAGTGGCGGCAATAATAAACTTCCCTAGGCCTAGAAATTACACGGAGTTAAAGAGGTTTATCGGATTAGCTAGCTGGTACAGGAGATTTGTCGAGAATTTTTCCATCATCGCATCGCCACTCCATGATTTAACTAAAAAAAAAAAAACAAGAGATTAGTTTGGACTAGTGAGGCAGAATCGGCGTTCCTGAAGCTTAAGACACTTTTAACAACAACACCAGTGATCACTTGTCCCGACTACTCAAAGCCGTTTGTTATACAATGTGATGCTTCAAACAATGGCATAGGTGCGGTATTGTGCCAAAAAAATGAAGAGGGCGAACAACCGATTGCATATTGAGTAGGAAGCTCAATGATAGAGAGCGAAAGTATTCAACGTCGGAAAGAGAGCTACTGAGTATGGTTTATGCAATAGAGAAATTTAGGCCTTACGTAGATGGTGTTCACTTTACCGTAGTTACAGACCATAGTGCGTTGCAGTGGCTTCATAAGATGAAAGACCCACATGGGCGATTGGCCAGATGGGCGATGAAGCTACAACAGTTTAGTTATGATATTGTGCATAGGCCAGGTAAAGCACATACAGTACCTGATGCTCTATCCCGAGGGGTGGATAAGGATACGAATACAGAAATAATTACTATAGACATCTTGGAAAAACACAAGGATGAGTGGTATAGAGGCAAAGAGGGACGTATTAAAGCAAGAAGAACCATCTGAATGGAGGGTTTTGAACAATTTGCTGTATAAAAAGGTTATATTAAGCCAGTTTCCTAATTCTATACACGACTGGAAGCTTTACATCCCGGAGGCGTTGAGAACTAAGGTGCTTAAAGAATGTCATGACGACATTACGGCTGGACATTTAGGAATCAGGAAAACTTATTTTAAGATTAAACAGCGATATTTTTGGCCAAACTTGCTTCAACAAGTGAAGCAGTACATACAGCAATGCGAGATTTGTGCCAAGCACAAAGTGTCGCAGCAATTACCTGCTGGACTTATGGGACGACACAGAGAGGTTCAGTATCCGTGGCAAATAATATCTTTGGACTTAATGGGACCTTCCCGAAGAGTAAGAATGGTAACACCATGCTTTTAGTCATAACGTGTTGGTTCAGTAAGTTTGTGCTATTGTTTCCGTTGAGGACAGGAAAGGCTGACAAGATTTGTGAGATAGTGGAGAAGCAATTCCTGTTTTTGGTGCTCCCCAGTCAATTATTTGTGACAACGGTAAACAATTTAACTGTCAGCTCTTCAAAGATATGGCGGCAAATATAACAGCAAGCTGTGGTTTACGCCCAGCTATCATCCTCAGAGTAATCCAACAGAACGCGTTAATCGTGTTGTAGGTACGATGATTGCTACGTATACACAGCCAGGGAAACACAATACGTGGGACAATTATCTACCAGAGATAGGGCATGCTATTAGAACTGCGGTACATGAAACGACAGGCTACACACCGTCATATTTATTCTTTGGTCGAGAAACCACTGTGCCAAACTTCACAACGCCAGGGCAGATCAGGTGGTATATAGTCCAAATGATAGACATGAAATTAACGTCACGGAGTTCATTAAGCAGTTAGAGTTCAGAAATAGAAACAATATCAAGGTTCAGAGTCGCTTGCGAGCAGCTCATGAGCAAAGTAGTCAGCGGTACAATAGTAAGCGTAGATCGAGTGCAGACTTTAAGATAGGAGATACAGTCTGGAAAAAGACCAAGCTATTGTCGAATGCACCCAACAAGTTTATGGCGAAATTAGCTCCCAAATTTGAAAAGGCCATCATTATTGATAAGTTGTCAAATAATATATTTCGTTTAAGCAACCCGTCGGGCAAAGTTTGGGTAACTGGCACGTGAAAGATCTAAAACCTCTATCATGGTAATAACAAAAAAAAAAAAAAATACCATGGCATTTTTTATTGAGGGAGGAGGTACATGTCATGACCATTTTGAAGCGCCTAGGGACAATGATAAGCAATGTCATGACGTCACTCGCTAGATAGGAAACCGATCGCCTAATTCCGAGTGCAGTGTAGTTAGCTCGATGGCTCAGGGGCAGCAAAGGGCGTCTAGACAACAGATGGTTCACGGTTCAAATCTCACGCGGTGAGATTCATCTTTTTCTATTTATTAATAGTATAAGTACTATAGTAAGATGGATTGGGTAGCACAAAATAATTATTTAAATAATGAAATAAGTTTAAAAATGGTCATTACGTTTCTCGTCTAAGCTAAGGACGGACGGGTGTCGGTCAGTGTACACCTTATCTTGGAAATGTACCCGACACATTAAAGACATTGAAGTAATTAAGTTACTTTAGTTTAATAATTTAATTTGTTTTGGTGTTTTGTGACAAAGGGTAAGTTCAACAAACTTTTGCAATCTTTGATCTCATTTCCCGTAATTCCAAGAGACAGTTTGAGTGACAGACGCTCTTTTGTTTTAGCGTAAGGACATGCCCTTTGGATCAGGAGGAGGTCGTTTAGTTTAGCGCTAAATAAACTTTAAATTTGACGCTAGCCGGTGGCAGGCGGATAGGCAAGGATCCCTGACGAAGTCTAAATCCTTCCTGGCGCTCAACTAGTGATAAGTAGCTAGTAATAAGTTAGTTGTAAGTAGTGATCTAATCGATCCTTAATTCTATAGTTAAGTTAACCTAAGTTCCAGTCACTGATACTGGTAGTGCTTAAATTTAAATTAGTCAAATCAATATAGTGTATAGTGTTCATAGTAGTATTTCTTTTATTCCTACTCGGCAACCCATAACAATTGTCTTT